>NC_092655.1:23995129-24295129 GCF_032118995.1 Asterias amurensis
ATTGAAATGGGAATCAGTTTATTGTAGAAATCTTCGAAATATTTTAAAATAAAGCAGGTTCTACTCAACTGACACATAGCTGATATATAGATGAGCAATACAATAATGAAAATCAAGCAACGTGAAGTACGATCATATCATACACTTAAAAAAAGTATGTGTTTTAGGGGCTATCTTGTCCAATAAGGAGTCAACAATTAAAATAACTATAGGAGCTCAACAAAGAAACATTGACTTAGAGTGGGATTTGATCCGACGCCCGCCGGATTGGCGCGGCCCGGTGAGTTAACCAGGAGGTCGCTGGCTGATAAAGCCATTTGCGAGCTAGATTTGAATATGAATGACTTGCTTAGTCACAATGTATCTCATACATTTGAATTCCTCAGACTAAAGAGACAGTTGCTATGTCAAATGGTTCGGGGCAAGCTTTTGCATAGCAACCTCCAGATGAGCAAACCCTGGTACCATTGTGCCATACACATCCATTCAGAATTGTGTATGGGTCTACACCGTCTCGACGCTACTAAGAAAAAGCTTGCCCCTAATCATGTGACATAGCAACTGTTTCTAGTCTGAGAATAACTTGTGATCGAGCACGTCATTGTACCAGACTAAGGCTAAAACGCAAAATGGCTCATTCCCACTCGAGTAAAATTGGGTTTGTTCAACCCCAAATCCTTTACCAAATCATTCCTTTGTACTCTTCACTTGGAATTTTTGAATGTTGGCAATTCGGGCATTTTGTACTTACTTTACATGCACCCTTTTCAAATATGACGGAAGGTAAAACATCACTTCAAATGTTTTGCCTGTTGCAATTTCAAAGAGTGCGTATTAAACAAAATAATAACCAATCAAAAAAAAGATAATAATGATGTTAGCCGATAATTTGAGCATGTTTGTGCTTTTATATACAAGCTTTCAAAAACAAAATTAATTTCCCCATCTTGCGTATGACAACAATAGTGTCCCTCCAAAAACATGGTATACAACGATATTAATTTGCACCTTTCGACACATCGATGAGAAAAACAATGACTTGATTTTTCAAAATATCAAATTGGTTCCTTGCTTGATGGCAGGTGTTAATAAAACAATTAATTAATTGTACATAATAGCGGTCGTTGCAGATTTTACAGAACAACCAATTTATCGCTTATATTAAACAAACGATTGAAATTACCCCATATTGACCAACCAAATACTTACTCTCATGCTAAGGTGGTAGACACGCCCTTCCCAAGTTGTGCATACCTAAATTGTTCCACCATTCTTAGAAAATTAATTGTAGTTATGCACAATGACAATACTAAAATTATATAAATACATGAAACACTTAAATAAAATTAGAAGGGTAGATGGCCTTAGCTTTTCATCCGAACCGAGCCTTCGGCAGAGGCAAATACAAGTCACAACAATATGATATAATAAACTGAGTTATGAATAATAACGAATATACTAACTGGCACCGACGTTAATATTTAATTTTGGTCACGAAAAAGCCACAGGAAAACACAGTGAGAAAACGTGTTTTTTTTTTACAAAATGAAGCAAACCGATAACTTAGGAGACAAAAAAATGTAAGCAAAAGTAGTCAAATCAAGTTCACGGCAGCGCGGTGAGAGCAATTAATGATGCCTTCCTGATTTTCTCTTATTCAAAATGAAGTCAAAACCAAACTAAACTTACGAAGTGCCACGTAAATTCTGAACATTATTTTTCGTAATAGGTAACTAGACGAAGACAAACTAATAAGGGCTATTTATCAAAGAAGAACAGTAATTGTTGTGCTTCATGGTGTTTTGAATATGAGCTCTTGTTTCCCTTGATGTGGTTTTTCACACAAACTAGGAAAAAACCTCAGCATGTGAGTTGAGGTACACTGCACACGGCGATGGGCTGAACCTCGTTAAAAACTCGGCACCAAAAAGAGTCCCTGATAGATATATTATCAAAACTAAATTTGTCCACGTGTAACAATAGAAACAGTTATCGTTAATTATTTAAAAGCGCGACCTATTACTCTGGTCATGCATCAACGTTCACGTCCTTAATTAAACCATTTCACTCATTTTGTTTGTCTACTTTCCGCAACATTCTCGGGTCACATCCCCGCTGTGTTTCGATGTTTCTGACTTGTTGGAAACAATCTTCATAGACCACCTTGATAATTATTGTCATTGTATTTAAGTATTAAATTTGTTGTATTTTTATGTATGTTATTACTCGGTTCTTGACGTAAGGGCGAGGTGCTGGTAAGCTCCCATCCTCTAGTATTCTTTAAACATGGTTTTCTCCTGGTGGTTTTGTTTAGTTTTAAATTTGTTACCCTCTTGTGGTTTTTAAACTGCCTTTTCTATATTTAGAGCTGTTTTTTAAAATATTGTATATTTTAGTGGTAAGCGCCATAAGGCCTGGCATAAGGCGCTATATAAATACTTTTATTTAATTATTTTTTTATTATATAAAGATAAGACAGATGTTTAAAAAAGTGTCAACGTAATAAGCACTTTCTTTAATAAATAAAATCTAACTTTGTGACATATTACTCCTTTTGTTCAGTTTTTGTTTTCTGAGAGCACAACTTGCATTTGCGAAATGATTTTGAGCATTCGTCCCGAAAACGGTCGTTCATGAGACTGTAAACAATTGGATTAGTCACAAAATTAAATAAAAATAACCACCCCATGAAACAAATCATAATTTTTGCAAACTCCGGCTGAGTAATAATCATTTCATGCACATTGGGCATCGCTGTTTCAATGACTACAGTTGGGAGCCATGTAATCACTGCAGTCAGTGCAGCAACAAGAAGCATGTTCGTTGTCTTCTTTTGAATCTTAAGATTCATGGCGGTAGCTGCACCTGTTCTCTTCTGTAAAGCCTTTGCAAGAGGTCCAAGAATAGTTAGTTGCTGACTGACATCTACACTATCAGCACCACGTGGGTCATGTTCTTGTGTACTTCCATCTTGAGCTAGTATTCCTGAAGATGTCTCGCCTTGAACAAGAGCAGCTTCAACTGGCTTCTTATTCATTAGAGAAATCTTATTCCATGCCGTTGATTTTCGACTACTTGGTAGTAAGTTGGGCGCGGTAGGCATGGACGTTTTTTCACTTGGACTCGTTTGGTTTATCCCATTGAAACCTTCGGTAACTTGGCCGATGGGCGTGGTAGGCACAGAAGTATTTCCAGTTGGACTTGATTGGTTTACGCCATTTAATTCTTCATTAGCTTGACCAATGGATGGGAGCACTGGACGATGCAAACCCCCAGCCATTAAGAATGCCCGTGCGACGGCATTGTCACTTTTGCCGGTGGGTGTTTTTGTCTTCTCGCTTTGCAGCCAGTGTGATTTGGCCGTCTCTGAGAGGGTTATCCCGGCAGCATGTGACGAGGAATCGTCCGTTGAATGAGTATTTTGTTCCCTGGATCCTTGATTTGATCCTCTATCTTGAGATTGCTCCGTTTGGTTCCGGTTGGCGCTCCCCGTCCTGTTGGTGACCACTGTAAGATGTGATATGAACCGGATTGCTGGTCGGACTACTCTCATTCTAGATGGATCACCATCAGATACTGGTCCAGCAGTTACCCGTTTCCGAATCGTCAAATAAATCTTAATGTATGCTACCAATAACACCAAGAATAACATACAAAACCATACTGTATGGATGATAAATACAGCTTGGTTAAATCCGCTAGTTGTGTCTCTGTTACAAAGTGATATCGTGACTGTTTCATTCACATTGTTTGATTCGTAGTACACTGAAGCCGCCTCATAGTCTAGTTCAGTTGTATTGTATGAGAAAATGGCGGCAAAACTTGTTACTGAACTCAGCATGAAACACGTGGTGAGAATGATTTGAATTCTTCTAGTTGTCATCTTCCATTGATGTGGACGGCAAACTGCATAATATCTGTCTATTGCAATAGCTACAGTGATGAGCACCGAACATTGTGCAAAGTAATGATAGAAGAAACTCAACACTCTACAGAAAGGTTGATTAGTAATGTTATACTCTTTCGTCCAGGCGACTATTTCAAGCGGGAAAGTCACAAACAGCGACAAAAGATCACTTAAAGCGAGTCCCATGATCAAGATATGAGTGCTGGTCTTACGAGGTTTACTAAAATACACACGAAGTACTAAAATGTTACCAGGAGCACCAAGAACTAAGGCGATTAAGTTGATTGCGATCATCACCGCTTGGTGTGGTGCCAAATAAAACATGGTTGGATTCAGGCTTTATGCAGTCGACGAATCTATAAAAGAAAAAGAGTTATTTAGAAACAAAATATAATATTGCAGCGGCAATAGGTTTACTCAAGGGTATCGTATATTAATGGCTCCAAAAACTTCTTTGGTCGCCAGCGTTGGATATGAGATACAAGTACTGCGGTTATGGAAAAAGATATCACTTGTTATCCCCCCCCCCAAAAAAAAAAATAATAATAATAATAATAATAATAAAAAATAAAGAAATAAAGAAATTGAATCTGAGAAGCGTTACCGCGGTAACGCTTCTCATATAGGGAATTGCAATTGCATTGTTCTCCTTGCGTGGCAAAACACTTGCAGGTTTTCGGCAATATCTCAAAAACGCTACCCCTTTTAAAATGAAATGTTCACAGGTTAGTTTATGGTATTTATCTACAACTATAAAGGATTAGACAACAAGCAGGGATTCCAAACGTAAAAACATCAAAGTGCCTTTAGATGCAAAAAAACACAACTCAGAAACAGAAGCGATCAAACATTATAGCAACTTGTTTGTTTGCCAGCTCTTCCATGTCAGTCGCATGCATGTATGAATTATATATATACAGAAACGAATGATGACTTTATTACCATCCTCGTAACCAGGCCAGCTTACCGCCGAATACCACCATTCTCCGCTTACTGTGTAAAGCGCCGACTTTCTGGGCTAGGTGTAAGCGATGTACGCAAGTGCAAAATCAACATTCCCTGATGCGAACCGGTAAATCATTAGTGCGGAATTTCCTGCTTTCGTAAGCGCAGATTCTATGCTTACGGTTAACTGAGCCATGAAGTTGGGCCTAGGTAATTTTTGTATATTATTGTTTTTTTTTCGCATACCAATTTTAAAACTAATTGTGAGTTGATTTTTATCTTCTTAAAAAAAATTCTTGCTCCCGAGTTACTGACTATTGTTAACGCCATTAGTTCTCTTTTCGGCAGGTTACACATGTTATTATGTTTAATTATCCAACGGGATATTAGTTTAATAACCTATTATATGACCTTGAAATCATCTTCATTGAGAATATCAAATTTTAATCTACGTTCTTGGCATTAGTTTGATAACAAAATGATCATATATAATGTACTCACTAAATTACAGCCAAGCAGCCTGTTGTCGGTTCAGTACTCAGTTGACCTTGCTTCAAATGATGAAACCAAAATATCAAGACTATATAGTCTAACATGAAGATGAAGTTAAAATGTTGATATAATAATCGCTGGAAAGATGATATCAAACACTCAATGTTTTTTCAAGTCTTTGTGCTGTAATAGTTGCGTCATTATCCGTTAATTTATCCAACATTTGTCCTTCATTTTGTAGGTCTACAGCATCCAAAATAAAAAAAAAGCGAAAAAGCGTTACTCAAAAAAGAAATCTCCAAACAAACAAAAACGGTGCTCTGGTCACTTAACTCGGCATTTGATGCATTTTAGATGATTTGAATCTATTTCCTATAACGATAACAACACCAGTAACATCTTCCACTAGTCCAATCAACAGCTTCCGTTTTATATCAAGATGGCGTCTGACGATCACTGTAGATGGCCACAAAAGACAAACGAAACGTAAAAAGGTTGACGGTTCGGCACTTATCCATTCAGATTGACAGCAATCATAGTTCAATAGACTGTTAGTTTCAGATGGTTTCAGTTAAATATCAATTAACTTGTAGATTAACTCAACGGTTGATCTATTGTCTTACATCCTTAGATACAATTACACAATTATTGAAGAATAGCGTCAAATCAACAGATGATATTGTTGTTCTTACAGGTGTCTCCTGCGGCGAACTGGTTTCCTGTCCCATTTGTCTTCTTTGGTCGTTACTTTACCGATTGTTCGAATGATTTGCCCACACGCACCGAACTGAAAATTGCCTCTGTAATCTGCCTACCCAAATGGTCAAATTAGTTTAAAAAAAGACAACGACTGTTGACAAGGGACTGCGTGTTAATTTACACCGATAGCAACTACCATAGCAACAGGTGACTTGCTATAGCGTATTGTCTGATGATCGTGTACATCACGTTGTCTATTGTCAATTGAACAATGTCGTGATGAGGTTGGGTGAGGTCTTCATGGTTTCAAATTCTGAGAGGAGTCAAAGGGTTTGAATAAACAGGCAGGATCTCAGAGATTTAAGTTTAAAACTATTGATTCAAATGAAACATTGACCATAAATGCCTATGCGGTAGACTTGTTCTGTTTCCCGCATTGGTTCCATTTGTCCCCCTGATTATATGTTTGTAATGAAGACATACATGTAGCATTGTCCAAAGGTCAATGACGAGTCAACTTGATTCAAAATGGACAATCTGACCTTTGACATTCTGAAATAGAAATCAGGTGGTGGTCCTCCTCAATTCCAATGTTTGACTCTCCGTCATCTCTAAGCGGTTTTATGATCTTGTGCAGTTTTTTTATTTTGCTGCATTTTTAAATGGACTTTTCGGGGGGGGGGGTTATGTAATTTTGTTTGTTTGTTATGTGCTGTAATTTTGGTAAGGATTTGTTGTGCAATTTTGCGCCTTCGAACATCCTCAGGAAGAGAGTGCACACAAGAAATGCAATAAGTTGTTACTTTTATAAACTAGATCTTTATATAATAATTATTTATCGTAATCAATCTCAATTTCAAGAAATACGTATCATGACCCCTTTGAGCAATATGCTCTTTAATAGGCCCAGTCATCATTATAGCATTCATTATTCATCTGCATCTTTCGATTCAGACGAGCGACTCGGACTGCGGGGTTGTTTGGAGTAGACTGCACTCAATTGAATATAAATTAGTATTTTATTACTCCCATAACTATACGTGATGCAGTGTACCTAATACAATAGTCAACATTATAATAACGCACATTGTCAAGTAGGTGATGTTCCTCCCACATCTCAAACTGAACAACTTTTTCCTCCTCGTGTTCACATAATAGAACCAAAGAATCAACAGTCTGGCGGACTTCCAGATGATATCTTAATACTAATCAATATGTTTCCTTTGGACTTAAATTCAACCAGTCCTCTGGTCATAAACTATTTGCCTACTATTTACAAAAAATTAATAAGGAATTCCATACACAAAATGAGTGTTGTTATCTGCTTATAGCGAAGCAATTTTGTTTTCTTGTGTTGTTGGCCCTATGCATATTGTTACATAAAAGCTGCATGACGTGGTAGAAACCGTATGGTTGAAATGCTGCAAGGATGTAAGCCTTTTGAAACACAACCATGCAATTTCTCCCCAATAGTAAGATTTCAAGATGAGATGATTGCCATCGGTTTGGGATGGTGTGATGGTGGTGGTGGGGCTGCTGCTGCTGGTGGGGTCTATTTGTTTGTCGGGCACAGAGTTCGGAGTAATTCATTGATAAAAAGGGAAAAAACATGCAACTGTTATTTTGATGATTTAATGTAAGTTCAATTATCACTTAAATAATTGTTTATTTTGGACCATGAGATTGTGGTGACACATCTTTATATTATGACAGTTTTCTTGTAAACACATGTTGTACTTCCCTGAAAGAATCGGGTGAAGATCCCTAGAGGAGGGATTTTATTCAATCTATATTAGGATACAATACTGACGTGACCGACTATTTGTAATACAAACTACTTTTTGAACAGTTTAACAGCAATGACAAAAAAAAACATGTTATGCTTTTATTAATATGATCTTCATAAGGGTTATCTTAGTGGTCATTTAGAGCTACTGAAAAAGGACGTGATCATTTCATTTCGTCATTATTTAGCATAATGAGCGGTCAATAGACTGTCACTGAAGACACTATTAGCTTAATTCAAACTGGTTCAATACAGACTAAGGTCATTTAACTCTTTATTGCAATACGGAATTCAAATATACATCTCAGGTTGAGAGAAAATCGTGATTGTCACTTTAGGCTTCACTTGGAGAGAATAACAGTAACTTTTCCACAAAACAATTTAAATAAAACTATTCTTTATGCAAAGGTCATATTTTAATTTAATAATCAGCAATTATCAACAGTTTAGTCCAATATTTGGTCTCAAAACAATTTATTTCACATGTCTAGTTTCACTTCAGAAAGAGCCAGGGACCAGTTTAATTGAGAGAAAGTATTTTCTGATGAAGCAGCTCCTTTAATTAGGGCCAAGGACATGGGGAAGATGAAGAGGAGCTGTCACGTGATTGCTGACCGTTCTCAGTATTGTGATTTTCTAATGACTACCATTGTTATTTAGGATTTGTAGCATTTCTTTATAAGGAACAAACGCTACCTGGCAAGGTGGCGCTGCCGCAGACCAAATATATATTATAACCATTGTTATTGTTATAATTTCATTATAAATGATGTTCTTATATACAAATACCATGAGTTTCAACGTAGGATATAACGCCACAAGACAGAATTTTGTAAATTATCTGTAAAGGTGATGAGAAAGGCCGATGCAATGAAATTATATTCTTACAAATTATGATTTATACGAACCCTTCACAAGTAATTAGCGAGCAACATTTACAAAATGAAACATTGCGCGCGTAAAGTTAAAGGCAGTGGACACTATTGGTAATTACTCAAAATATTTTATTACACACAAACTAACTCGGTAACAAGCCATAAAGAGATGTTGATAGTAAAAAAAATTGTGAGAAACGGCTCCCTCTGAAGTAACGTTTTTTCAAGAAAGAAGTAAATTTTCAATGAATTTGATTTCGAGCTCTCGTATTTAGAATTTGAGATCTCGAAATCAAGCATGTGAAAGCACACAACTTTGTGTGACAAGGGTGTTTTTTCTGTCATTATTATCTCCAAACTTAGACGACCAATTGAGCTCAAATTTTTCACAGGTTTGTTATTTTATGCATACGTCGAGATACACCAAAATGAGAAGACTAGTCTTTGACAATTACCAAGTGTCCAGTGTCTTTAACATTGTGGTTACAGTGCATAGTATCTGCTACAAAAACATTACACGCCGTTGTGTGGATACCAGCCGTTGTGTGGATACCAGCCGTTGTGTGGATACCAGCCGTTGTGTGGATACCAGCTATACGGTTTCTAAATGGTTACCAAAGTAACCGAGTCTTCCATTGTCATCATGATTAGGACCAGACAATGCCAATTATGGAAACAGCTAGCAAGGGTGATATAAAGATCCATCATTATTGACTCTTAAAGGTATATTTTATACTTTGTAATAACATTGTAAAAGAGTTTGTGTATTTTTTGTATCCACCCAAAAGCCTTGTTGTGGAGATGGTTACGAGTATAACGTGAAGTATCTTGCCAATCTTATTTCGTCTGGGTGCCCCCCCCCCCTCCCTCGGGTTAATGTACGTTGCAACATTTGATTCTCCGAAGCTCGCCTCGACTGCAGGTGACTTTGAAGTGTCCTTGGTGTCTGATGACCGATGCCCTCAATATGATAAGAGTTGCCTGATACCAATCATAGACTCTTCCTCTGTGGTGTACAAGGCCGCCAGGGCTACCCATGGCCATTATCGCCAAATGATGATGGTTTCAATTTATAACGAAAACACAGTGAGAGTTTTTTGCCGTTTTCTCAACAAGCAAGCACAGGCCTGTATGCTTCGTTTTTGAAAAGTCAAGGGCACCAAGGCATTTTCTTTTTGGCATAGGGTACCCTATGAGGAAATTATAAATTTCTACTAGAGCATTTCAAGGGCACCAAGGCAATAGCAAGGGGCAACTGAGTCAATCACCCCCGTTGCCTCGTGAAGTATCAGGCCTGCAAGCACTATATTGAACTGAAACTTTGACGTGTCTATTATGGGGTACGCATATCTTTCTTGGAAATTGTACCTACACCCGCGATTAGATGTTGACAAAACCAAATGATACACTGGTTAGCTACCTAAGGCTGTCAACATGTTAGATTTTACTCTTTGGCTCCGTGTGCAAGTATTAAAGTTGTCATTATTTTCTTCAGCAACTGTTGAAAACACTTTAAGTTGATTTGAATTATGGGTTGCGACTTTTCTCTGATGGGAATGAGACCTCCTATTAAAATGTCAGTTTCGCTTAAAACTTAACTATTATCATTGTCTATAGATTACCATATTTTTACATGGATAATCTCAAATAATGATGTGGAGGCTTAAAAGCTTGAACATTATGAAAGAGACCCTTTGTACAGAACGTCTAATTTCAGATGTAGAATCTTTCATTTTGAAATAAACTTCTAAATTGGTCATTGGTCTTTGGAATTGAAGTTTAAGTTGATTTGACAGAGTTCAATGATTACACAATGGTCCACATCCTTGAGTGAACATTATTACACCATCACTCATCAGGGAACGATCATTGGATACCGATTAGAGAACGATCCCAGTTTAAATTTGCTCCATTGGTTTTGCACAAAACTACTCCTACTTATCTTTCACCCAGTCGTTGTCTCCGGTCCGCATGTAGACTTGAATCAAGTCCCGTTCTCGTGCGGGGGTCAAAGCATACTCATTGCCGTCAATATGTAGCCAAGTCTAGTCCGTAAGTGGACATCGAACGTTCCCCATGTAAGTTCTAGCTAGAGAAACATTCAGTGTAGCTGTCATTACGGGTTCTTGGAGTTCATTTCTATTTCGTTAATTACTTTTATGTGCGCTCAGTTCTTGATGGAACGGCGCATTATAAATTGTTATCAACACTGAAATATCAGTCAATACGGTATCGCATTCAAGAGATGGGTTTGACTGGAATGGAGTGACTGCTTCAGAATTCAAATGCAGTTTCAGTTTACAATCCAACGTTTGACTTCCCAGCCTATGCTGGATAATTATGTATTAGTTAAACCGCGTCAGCCATGATCAAATGGGTTAAACAGGTTTCGACAAACATGGCTCTAAGATTACAATAAAAGCTTAACTGAAATCATAACTGCAATGAAACTGTCCACAGACTTAAGGAAGCTTAAATGTTGATAACTTGTTAAATGTTTATTTATCACACACATGTTTTAACCCTGAAAATATCTTAACATAAAGCTTATGAATTGCAGAACTGCAGTAAAAGTTGTAGATAATTAGACAAAAACAAGCATGGCGGAGAATAAGCACAAGATTTTCGCTTCACTAAAATGACGTTTGCATAGAAACCGACACCACAAGGTCAAGATGAACAACCAATTTACAGTTCCTTAATTTGAAGTAACTTTCCTGGTTACTGTATGCTCAAACTTGATACATTGGACTGAACCATCTGTTGATCACATGGTTCAATGCAGTATTTGCTCACAGCAACAATCATATCAGTATATTATGGCAAATAATCCATTATGGTAACATGACAAAGATCGTCCCAAACCACGTAACATAGCAACACTGAATAAAGCATTTTGAGCATTCACTTGTGACTGAGCCAGGTATAATGCAAATCTTGTTTCCTGGTGCATAAACAGAACAAGACAAGGGGAGGGAGTACCCCCCCCCCTTCCCAACTAAAACCCTCTCCCCTAGGCGAGATCCAAAAAAGATGCACAGAAGAATGGTTAGTTACATTAAGCAACCTCCCATATTTATGTCTTTGTCCATGCTTGCCCCGCCCCCAATGTCTGGTAGTTAACATATACATGTACATAGGGTTAAATTTTATCAATAGATTAAACTGAAAATCATTGATGATCGTCTAAATATGTAAACATTTGTTTTTATACACAGGATGACCTACAAATACCTACCAAAAAAAAAATATATTTTTCTTACTAAATAATCTGGAGGGGGTCTGGAAATCAGTTTAAATAGGAAGACTATTGTATCTGATAATATAAATAGAATTTAAATTGTTACATAACAAATTGCATCGGCTATTCAGCGAAAAATATTCTGTTTTGTTTTGAGGCTTCCATCTGTGTATGTACTACTGTAGGATAAACTTACAAATTTTAGAATTACATCATTTAATTTAATGTGGAATAATTTGACCATCCCATGCAAGAAACTTTCCCGTATCACCCATGGTTAATCCATCAACAATTCCAAGGATACATTCTGCAGAATACTCTGGAGTAAATATCTTGTCTTTTGGTACACTTCTGTGGTATGGTCGGGATAGATCAGTATTTACTGTGCCTGGATGAATGCTGACACAAACAACAGGAGAGCGCCCTCTAGCGAGCTCAATGCTTAGGTTCTTAGTTGCCATGTTCAGTGCTGTTTTAGACATACGATAGCTGTACCAACCACCAAGACCTGTAGAATAACAAATTGTTAACATTTAGTAATATTCTTTTTCTCTTTATCGACAATTTTGAAATTAATTAAAGGGCAGTAGATTCTTAAAAGGTAGTGTGGCGTTAGTAAATCAATCAGTAGTTTCGCCCTGCCAAGAGCTAGAAAACAAAATTGAAAGATCCTTTTTGATATCATGTGCAAAAATAACAGAAACAAAAACAAAATGGTCGAGTGCCCTGATCAAGGGCAAAAAATTGTCATGACGGTGATTCGAACCCACACTCTGCTGATGACAACACTAGAGCTTGGGTTTGGTGAACTTGACCGCTGCTTGGCCAAATACTAACCTATATTATCTGAGATGGATCCAACTCTTGCAGATACATTCACAATAATTCCTGAATGCTGTTTCTGATGTGACTTTGATCCATAAGCTCCAGAGCCTTTAGTTAGTAATGGTGCGAAGTGTTTAGCCATCAGTAGAGGTCCAAATGCGTTGGTTGTTACAGTAGCAGACAAACCCTACAGGAACACAATAAAATCAATCTGGTTTTAGTCAGGATCTTTTAAAAGGGTGTTCAAATGTGGTGGAAATTTAAAAAAAAATTGGGTGTCCAAATTGTTCAGTTACAATACATTTACATGTACGTGTAAATGACAGATAAAACAGGCTGTCCAGATTGAAAACAGGGTTCCAAAAGACAGCCAGACACCCCTCAGCCTAACACTATTTGCAGTGCAGAATTTGATTGTTAAACTCATCAAATCAAATCAAAACACAAACATAACAATCTGCACGAATCAGCTATTACTGAATTACCTCCAATGTAACATCTCTCAGACTTGTTTCCCCTTTGCCCGATGGATGTAACATCCCAGCACAATTTATGAGAAGATCCAACTTTTTTACTCCATTCTGTTTGACTTTTTCTGCTACTTCTTGGATACCTTCTGGATGAGCTAAGTCAATCTTTTCTATCTCTAAACGGTCGCTATTTGCACTCTGCCAAAAAATCAAAATCAAATAATTGTATTAATTTACTTTTAATCAATCATTTTGTTTTACTTTAAGTCAGGTTTGAACATAACGATGGGAAAGGGCAAGCAAATTTTGAAGCCTTCTTAGTAACATAGATTAAATTAATATAAGAAAATGAAATAGAGATGTACATAAAACACAAAATATGTGATATTTACCTTGAGACTCAAGAGTTCAACAGCACTTTGTGGATCACGGCAAGTTGCGATGACATGAGTTCCTGGACGTTGTTGTAAAAGGCTTCGACAGAATTGAAGACCAAGCCCTCGGCTGGCACCTTGTACCAAAGCAACAGCAGAAGCCATTTCCTTAGTCCTGCTTCCCAGTGGGAATACAATAAAAGAAAAATAAAAACTTATTATGTCACAAGACACAAAATGAGAATTGGTAGAGCGGCGGATGTTACTCCGGAAATTTGTTGGTTTAATTTCTACCTCCATGGTTTAACGGTTTAAACCCTGCTCAACCCATGCTCAACTCAAGTCAAGTTTCATTTTGTTCCATCCCCAACAAAATCGAAGGAAAAGAAAGGAAGTAAACCAAACAAAACAAATGCAAAAAATAAAAGGATTTTAAAATATGGGAACATGGGAGCTATGGAAAATACAGGGCCAGCAACTTCAATTACAAATTCCCACATGTCGGACCCTTCGTACCTTTGCCACTTCGTACCCTGGCCACTTCGTACATTCGGGGCACGTCGTACCGTAACTAAATTGGTCACTTTGTACCGTGGGCGGGGTACGAAGTGACCATCAGCTGAGTCACTTCGTACCTTCAGCTGAGTCACTTCGTACCTCCATTAAAATGTGTATTCCTCAATAATTTAATGTTCGTTGAGATAAAAGTTAATAATACATAATGAATTATAAATTTTGTTTGAATATGTGAATGTCATTTTTAATGTGAAATTAGTATTTTGTATAAGTTAATTACCGCCAAGAACAACATCTTCCGCCAATACTTTTACAAATATTTTAAAGTCAAACAATCACGCAATCGTGAAAATGGCTCCTTGGTGTCCCAACAAAATAGTAACAGTTGGTTTGATTTGCTTTTATTTCATAATCATTCGATCACAAAGCACAAAATAATCATAAACGATGCAGAAATTCCGAACTGGTACGAAGGTAGGAAGTGTCTCGTGAGAAGATACGAAGTGTCTTGTAAGAAGGTACGAAGTGTCCAAGGTACGAAATGTCCAAAGTCACTTCGTACCTTGAAAAGATACAAAGTGTCCAGGGTACGAAGTGGCAAAGGTACGAAGTGTCCTGACACCATAATTAGCCCTGGTATGATGTCATACAGTCAGCGTCACTGCATGTTGCATGCAACGGAGGAGTCTGGTCTGGGCTAACAAATTACTATTTATATAATAAGTTGAACAAGTCTTGAATGAATGTACTCTTAAACTTAGAATGAAAATGGCCCACATAGATTCAATGTTGCTCGACTGATTAATAATTAAGAAAACTGTGATGGATGAGTGGAAATAAACTGAACATAAAAAAATGACCTAATAAAAATGTCTGATAAAATAAACTAGCTACACAACATTATAATAATATTAACAGCGGCTCTTTAAAAAAGAGTGTTTGGTTCTGAATACTGAATACACATGGTATACGCAAGGAGTTTCCTTTCTCCATAAAACAAATATGATGGTACACGATTAGTACAGTCTCTGGATTTTCTTCTTCTATGAAATCCAAGTTAGACTTTAGAGAGCAGCAGAGCAGTGTTTTTAGCGTAAACATGGTAAATATCGATATAAACTTTCTCCATGCTGAAACAAACAGATCTTTCGACAAACCTTTTAATCAGACCAGCCACATTACTCCCCTGCAGTTCCTTATTATTATTGCACACTCCGTCTGTGGAACGAGAACTTTGCCGTTCATCGGAACCAAATCATAACAAACATGCAAAACTTACGCAACACAAAGACATTGTCTACACCATGGGCGCAGCCATCTTGTTTCATAACTGTTAGAACGGCCACTTGTGCGCATGCACGACTGAGTTTAATTGACCAATCAGATTACGTCTTTCTTAATTGAGAGCAATCTTTAAAATGGTGGCTTGTGCAGTTTGTAGTGTAGCGTTGTGTGTCACCGTGCAGGCAAAAGGCTCGATTTCTGGAGTTGCTTTTAACAATTTAAAACGGTAGGTGTGGCTGTAAAGCTGTGTTTTGACAACGAGCAGTTTTTTGCTCATTTAATTTAAAACCATTATTTTACCTCGAGCTAAGACGAGAGAGAGGGAGAAAACTGACACTGTAAAAAAGCACTGAACGAATTGAATGAAAACAAAACAACACACACAGCGTCAAGCCAGGCCTGCAGTCGATTTCACGAAACGCTAGGATTAGGCCTAACTCGAGTTAGGACGAGTAACCCGTCCTAACTTAGGATGGGCTCAATGCGTCCTACGTATTTGGATACAGAACTGAACCCGTCCTAAGCCCTTAAGATTAATCCTAAGTTAGGAAGAGTTTGATGAAACCGACGGCTGGTCAATACAAGCAATACATTAAATCCAGTGTATCTGTCATGTATGTTAAAGCCATTGGACCCTTTCGGTTCAGAAAAATCGGTTCTCTTGAAATATTGTTCCATGAAATGCTTTACTTGTTGAGAAAACAGCAAAACAATATAAATTCTCGTTAACGAGAATTACAGATTTATTTTAAACACATGTCATGACACGGCGAAACGCGCGGAAGCAAGGGTGGGTTTTCCCGTTATTTTCTCCCGACTCCGATGACCGATTGAGCCTAAATTTTCACAGGTTTGTTATTTGATGTAGAAGTTGTGGTACACAAAGTGTGGGCCTTGGACAACACTGTTTAAAGAAAGGGTCCAATGGCTTTAAGATGTGGTTGCCAGTGCATGGTGCCAAGTCAGTAGTGTTATTTGAATTTGATGTAATTTTTGTAATGTTTTAACCCCACTCTTTCACTTTGCTTTTCGTCAATCTGCATGCTTGAAAGTTGAATTGATTCTTTTTTTTTGCAACCATATGGAGGTAGCAATTTATTTATTTCATGCACTCAAAACAAACAACCAACATACAATTTTACAAAAGAATAGAGGACAAAACAGAGTAAAATTATCAAGCACAACTAAACCAAATCCTCAACTTTGTAATAAACTTATTAATATTACATGTATCATTAATTATACAAAAGGTATGCATTGCATTTGTTGAGCCAGTCGCAATCTTTTTTATTCTAATTCAAAATAAATTTTAATAAATTATTAACAACAGAACAGAATACAATTACAAATTTTGCTTTTTTTTATTAAACCTACTTCTAAATAGAAGCTCTAAATATCATCTTCTTTGTCAACAAAATGCAAAGGTTAAATAATAAGTCTGGCTGGTCAGTGTTGTTTTGACCCAAAAGAATGGATTTAAAACTTAAACTTATTTCCTTGTTTGACAAGCCTTTCCAGCAATCTTCAAAAATCAAACTCTTCCCAAATAGGTTGATTAAATTCACAATAAAAAAACAATTAATGCTTCATTTATCATTGTCTCTAGAAATTCAGAGCAAAAGGAGCAAGCATTGCTATTAATAATTGGTTTAAATTTGATTAATATTATAAACAAGATTCTACTGATTTTAACTTGAAAGTTGAATTTCAAAATTTTGTCATTATCGCCGTTATTGGTCGAAATTTTGTCATTATCGGTCATATGCCCGATAATGACAAAACTTTGAAAAAAGGAGTACAGCTCCCCAGTTTTTTTTTTTTTTACTAAATTGGAGAGTAGCTTCCCTGATCTGACAAACATGACAAATCAGTTGATGTTCTTCATCCTTGCCGACCTTGTCATAGGCAGAAAAAAATCATAATGGCTTGAACGACAACGACAACACCAACAACAAAGCAAATACACTTAACATAGATAAACATGTATGTTGTGATAAACGTAACCCTCCATCCTCCTGACCGACCGTAGGGAGGATCGAGGGTTACGATTATTGCATTGCAACTATTACCATGATTACTAATGTGCAGTCACACTCACTGGCACACAGTAGAGTGACACTCGCTGTGTGCCAGCACTTGACAAATGAAAAGTTTTTTCGGTAGTTGTGATTAGAGTAGTAAAAATACAAGACTGATTATAGGGAGTTCAGGGAGATGTTTTTATTTAATATCAAAACAAACAGCAAAACACACAAACCAAAGTCTGATAATTCTACTTTTGTGTGAGCAATGTATTTAAATGTATATTCTGCTTTCTTTCAGGAATTAATAAAAGACTGTTAAAACAAAGCATGCTGCAAGCAACACAACATATCCATATTGACCTTAGCAACTGAGACTGAGTGAGACTACTTGTACCCACCATGGCTTTCCCCTCTCGAGTGATCAGAACTTACGGACGACACAAGAAGCGAACGATTGCAGCCAATGTCTGGATCTCTCCTGAGAATGAGACCAAGTCACAGCAGCATGTTTTCAGCTCACCTGAGTTGTGTGACTTCTCAATTGATCTGAATAAAGATAGTCACTCCTCTGCACTCACTAATAGTAACAGGTTTGTGAAAGATAAACTCTATTTCTTTGGAGCAAAATAAGTTGGTGAGCAGATTCCTTTGTAGAGTGTCGTAGCCGAGTGGTTAAAAGAGCATCACATTCAAGTTCTGGTGGTTAAGTCACCAGAGTGTGGGTTCAAATCCTGGCCGTGTCCTTGAGCAAGACACTTTACTCTAATTGCTTAAACTCTTCATCACTGTGCGGGGGAAAAAATGGGTACCTGCGAGGGTAGAGGTTGATATTTATTCTTTCTTCTGTCTAGAGTGTCTACTCATTCTTTCTCCAAAGTGGAACACTGAAACAAGTCATAGAGCAAAGTTGCATCAATTATGGTTTGAAAACAAAATGGTTCTAACTTCTGTTTGTTAAAACAAAAGTCCTTTAAACGCAGATGAAACAAGGACATTCTAAACATGCAGGACAAGGTTAAATTATGGTGTTCTTCTTAATTGCGCTTTTATTTTCAGCAATAATGATAAGAATAAGAGCATCTTTGAGATTTCATCCGGTGATGAGTGGATTCCTCGTAAGAGAGACGCCAGGCAAACCAAGAAGGCGCTCAAGGTGAGGAAAACATTTAAAGGAACACGTTGCCTTGGATCGGTCGAGTAGGTCTATAAAAAGCATTTGCAACTGTTAGTTATGAAATGCATGGTTAGAAAGATGTTTTAAAAGTAGAATATATTGATCCTCACAAGTATCACTCAAAATTGCACGGTTTCCTTTTACGTTGCGAACAAATACCGTCAGCCATGTATGGGAGTCAAAAATTTTTCTCCAGTAAAATGGCCGACCGTGTAAGTCGAGGTAAAAAGAAAACCACGCAATTTCGAGGCATATTTGTGTAGATCATTGTATTCAACTTTTACAACATCTTTCTACCCATATGCATTTTATAAAAAACGTTTACAGAACGCTTTCAAAGGCAAGGCTACGCGTTCCTTTAATTAGATTTATGGAAGACAATCAATTAAAGTCAACAATATTTGGTTTACTACATTCTGTTTAAAGGTAATTTTGTTATTAATTACTGCGTTAAAAATTCATTCATCATCATCATCATCATCATCATCATCATCATCATCATCATCATCAACAGTCGGCTGCACAGCAGGAGGACACAAGCTTTTCCCATTCTCTCCTGTGTTGTGCTATTCTCCGAATCTCAAGCGGGGTTAGCAGAAAATCCGGGGAGACTAATCTTCCAATGTACTCTGGGTACAGCAGGTGCTGACGACCTTGTTTGCGCCGGCCATGCAATGGGGGGTACAGAGCATAGATGTTGGGTGGCTCGTTGGTGGGTTTCCGCAAGATGTGTCTAACTCATCTGAGTTGTAGTTTTTGGATGGTCTGAGCTAAAATTAATTCTTTTTACCAATTCCCCCCACTGTGTTGAGTTTCAATTTAAAAGCACAAAACACAAAAGCGATGCACAATATTACTAGAAACATTATGTTGGTGTGTTCAAATAATTGGGGTCTGATATTTGTCATGCATGTGTACATTGCATAAATAAAACATTTTTATGGTTGTTCCAGTGCCAAAATGCTCCTTAAATTACACTTGTGTTAGAAGTTTGAAATTGCCAAATGTATGTCACTTAAAGGAATATGCAACCTTGAGCTATAAAAAGTTTTTTTTATTATGAAATGAGTATGTTGGAAAGATGTTTTAAAAGTAGAGTATAATGATCTACACTATTAAACCTCAAAATTTTGTGGTTTTCCTTTTACTCTGTGAACTTAAACAGTGTGTCAGAATTTATTGAATCAATAGTTTGACTCCATAACACTATAATGCAGACTGTGTTAAGTAAACAAAGTAAAAGAAAATCCTCATATTTTTAGTTAGTGTTGAACATTATATTATACTTTAAAACATCTTTCAAACCATATCCAAAACTCCAAATCTGAAGGCATGGCCTTTGAAAAACCAGGGTGTACAAAAAACCAATGAGCGCCGAGATAAAATTGTTTTGTTTGCATGAGAAGATTCAGAGTTTTTGCACTGACGAGATGTTATAATTTTCATTTTATTTTAGGGGAGACCTGGCAATACTGAGCAGCCACGGACTAAATCAACTAGAGCAGGTTTGTCAAGAAAAGCAGCGACTGGCAAAGAAAATCTGGTTAATTCAAAGGAAACTGTGAGAGACCTTCCACCTACAGCTGGAAGAAGGAAGTTTACCAAACTGAGTCGAAAAGGGCGTGGGAAAAATGGGTCTAAAGATAAGGGGGATGTAGAGACATTGGAGGTGAAACCTGAAAGTCAAAAGTTAACAAACTTGTTGACTCGTTTTGATTTGATTCATTCACCAATTGAAAGAAGCTTACAATCATTGAGCAAACGAGGACGGACAGATACACTGGATTCCATTTTTGACACAAGCTGTGATCTCTTTGGCTACTCAGCTGATGACACTAATTCTAGTGATAAAGCTAGGGTTACCAGGACAACCTTAGAGGAAAGTGTCTTTGACTCGCCAATGACATCGTTGTGTACAGGAAAGAAAGGTAGTGTTGAAACCAGTACTCCAATAGGACTGTATGTCAACCCATCAATACCCCACCAACTAAATGAATGTTCAGTTATTCAGTCAGGAAAGCCAGTAACAAGATCCAGCATTGCTAAAAACGGTAACTCACATGCAAGAAATGGCCGTGATAATCACCACAGATCAAACTGCAGGTGTGGAACATGTAAACTGAAATATGCAGATACACCAGACCTGTTTGATCTTTCTCATGAGATCTCACTTCTCGATCTTAATAACTCTTGTGCTAAAGATGTCAAGTTAGATACACCACACCAGGTGACTGAAGGAACTCATATTAATGGCAAGAGTCTACAACTACAACAGATTATTAGTCCTTGCTCGGTGATTGTCACTCCACTATCAGACGCTTGCCTTAGTCAGTATTCAAACTCTTCAGTCTCGTCTTATAAATCTGTCCAGAGCGACATAAAGGACAACAAAGATGAAGGTGATGATAGGGTACCTGATACAAGTAGCTGCATTTCAATATCATCTGATGATGAAGAGGTTGATGAGGAGAGGAATGGTGGGACGAGAGATGTGACGTCAAGTCTTGTAGCTCAAGAACAGAAACCAGTTGATGAAGACATTGAAGACGTTGATCATGAGAAGAGGAATAATGGGACGAGAGATGTGACGTCAAGTTTTGTAGCTCAAGAACAGGAACCAGTTGATAATGACAGAATTCACGATATTTGTTCAGAGAGTAGAATGGAGTCAAACGGTTACAAACTTGCTCGTAGTTTCAAGGTATGTGTAACATTGTCTCATCTTTTCAAATTGTACTCCTTAAGAGTTGTTTATACTTGTTGTTTTTCTGGGAATGAAACCAAGGATGCCTCAAAGTGAACTTAACTCTTAAGCCGGAGGAAATCTGTAAACTAGGGAGCCTGCTACAACTGCATGTGAACAAGAAACACTGGGGATTATGCCTTTCTTTCCAAAATTAGTGTTCTTATACCAATCCTAGTACACAAGATCTACAACTTAATGTCCCATCGGAAGATCAATTCAATTATGGTAAAGTATTTTACTCAAAGAGACAAGTGTCATGACCGAGACTCAAACCCACACTCTTCTGATCAGAAACACTCTTCTGAAAGGATTCTTATAAATCCATCATGTACATGTAGATATTGAATATTTCAACACCCCTCACTGCCCTCATCTTCCCTAATGTTTTTCTTCTAACCAACAAGTTGGCCTCTTACAAACTTTTGTTTCTTTGACTATGACTGTAATATTGTAATTTTTTTCAATGGTTTGCAGGAAGTTTTAACACCAGTGAAGAGCCGCTCCACAGGTTGTTTGATCACCGCCAGAGAGAAGATCCTACAGCAATGTAACCAAGAAGCCCCTATATCATTCAATCAGTGTATTACTATGGCTATGATGAAGAGTTGTATTAAGATTGGTGAAGGGGTGTATGGAGAGGTGTATCGTACCATCAATGCTAAGAATCAGAAAGTTGCTCTTAAGGTAAGGAGGGATGCAATGTCTATCATTCAATCAGTGTATAAATACAGCTATGATGAAGAGTTGTATTAAGATTGGTGAAGGGGTGTATGGAGAGGTGTATCGTACCATCAATGCTAAGAATCAGAAAGTTGCTCTTAAGGTAAGGAGGGATGCAATGTCTATCATTCAATCAGTGTATAAATACAGCTATGATGAAGAGTTGTATTAAGATTGGTGAAGGGGTGTATGGAGAGGTGTATCGTACCATCAATGCCAAGAATCAGAAAGTAGCTCTTAAGGTAAGGATGGTTGCAATGTCTATCATTCAATCAGTGTATAAATACAGCTATGATGAAGAGTTGTATTAAGATTGGTGAAGGGGTGTATGGAGAGGTGTATCGTACCATCAATGCCAAGAATCAGAAAGTAGCTCTTAAGGTAAGGATGGTTGCAATGTCTATCATTCAATCAGTGTATAAATACAGCTATGATGAAGAGTTGTATTAAGATTGGTGAAGGGGTGTATGGAGAGGTGTATCGTACCATCAATGCTAAGAATCAGAAAGTTGCTCTTAAGGTAAGGAGGGATGCAATGTCTATCATTCAATCAGTGTATAAATACAGCTATGATGAAGAGTTGTATTAAGATTGGTGAAGGGGTGTATGGAGAGGTGTATCGTACCATCAATGCTAAGAATCAGAAAGTTGCTCTTAAGGTAAGGATGGTTGCAATGTCTATCATTCAATCAGTGTATAAATACAGCTATGATGAAGAGTTGTATTAAGATTGGTGAAGGGGTGTATGGAGAGGTGTATCGTACCATCAATGCCAAGAATCAGAAAGTAGCTCTTAAGGTAAGGATGGTTGCAATGTCTATCATTCAATCAGTGTATAAATACAGCTATGATGAAGAGTTGTATTAAGATTGGTGAAGGGGTGTATGGAGAGGTGTATCGTACCATCAATGCTAAGAATCAGAAAGTTGCTCTTAAGGTAAGGATGGTTGCAATGTCTATCATTCAATCAGTGTATAAATACAGCTATGATGAAGAACTGTATTAAGATTGGTGAAGGGGTGTATGGAGAGGTGTATCGTACCATCAATGCTAAGAATCAGAAAGTAGCTCTTAAGGTAAGGAGGGATGCAATGTCTATCATTCAATCAGTGTATAAATACAGCTATGATGAAGAGTTGTATTAAGATTGGTGAAGGGGTGTATGGAGAGGTGTATCGTACCATCAATGCTAAGAATCAGAAAGTAGCTCTTAAGGTAAGGATGGTTGCAATGTCTATCATTCAATCAGTGTATTACTGCAGCAATGATGAAGAGTTGTATTAAGATTGGTGAAGGGGTGTATGGAGAGGTGTATCGTACCATCAATGCTAAGAATCAGAAAGTAGCTCTTAAGGTAAGGATGGTTGCAATGTCTATCATTCAATCAGTGTATTACTGCAGCAATGATGAAGAGTTGTATTAAGATTGGTGAAGGGGTGTATGGAGAGGTGTATCGTACCATCAATGCCAAGAATCAGCAAAATGCTCTTAAGGTAAGGAGGGATGCGATGTCTTCAAGATGTTCAATTTACATCAGGATATTGAATATTATTTGGTTTAACCCTTAACAACGATATGTGTGTAGGCATCGGTACTCAGTTTCTTTCCCAAGTTCTTTGAAGAAAGAAAAAAAAGGAGAGCCGAAAAAATACCTGTGATTTTACTCACAGATTTCGGGAACGTACCGAGTGAACAGTGCTTGCTCACCATAAATGTGTATGGGATAGTCTTTAAGATAAGTCACAGCTTTACAGAGCAGCCTTTGCATTCAAATTTATAGTTGAGTTGAATTCTTTCTGTTTCATGGGTCATGCAAGCTTGCAACTACTGTACAATGTATTCAGCTGATAAAGCTCTTATTATCAAACTTTTTTTTTAACGCTAAAGTGCTGTAAAGAAAAACGTGTTTTTCCATTTCCTCTTTTCTGCAATTACAAAGTTGTTTGTCTGGTGTTGTAATGATAAGAAACATAAAGTAATAAACAACAAGGGAAACTGACAAGGTAAATGTTTATTGACTTCCCAAGAAATGGAGACCACCAACATTGGGCTAGATAGCTCAGTTGGTAGAGCGCCGGCACGTTAATCCGAAGGTTGTTGGTTCAAATTCCGCTCTAGCAAATTGTTCTCTGTTCAACCCCAAATTGAAATAAGAAGTAAACATGTAACTTTTTTTGTCTTTCATTTCTTGTTGTAGATCATTCCAATCGAAGGAGACTTTGAAGTCAACAGTGAACCACAGAAGTCTTTTGAGGAGATTCTTCCTGAGATTGTCATATCAAGGTTTGTTCATTGATACATGTATTGACCTTTAACCCCAGTGGTGTAACAAGTAGAGAGCACTAGGCAGTCTTGATTGCAAGGCTGTCTTGGATCATTCCCTTTGCCTGATGTTTTGACTGTTGAGGCGATGTTAGGCCATGGCCAAATGAGTTTTGGGTTGGTTTCTTGTATGTGTCAACTTTCATTGAGTGTGTAAAGACTAGCACTATCTGCATCAAACAAGTTTTGTACAGTATTACACTTTCCAATGAAAATGTCTCGTTTATACAGCACTGCAGTGCACTGCTTGTTTTTTTATCTAAATTCTTCAGGTCAGGTGTATCTCCGTTATTTTTTTTATCCTGAAAAAAGGTCTTTTCAAGTTTCTTTCTGATTTTTTTATTGGCATTGAGATTAATAAAAAATTCTTATAAAACTTGATATTTTTTATATTTGAAACAGGGAGTTGAGTGGTTTAAAACGAGGTATTAATTCTACAGGTGGATTTATTCAAGTCAATAGTGTCTCATTGAGATTAATCTATAATTGATATAAAACTTGATTTGTGTCATATTTGAATCAGGGAGTTGAGTGGTTTACAGGAACGAGGTATTAATTCTACAGGTGGATTTATTCAAGTCAATAGTGTCTCATTGAGATTAATCTATAATTGATATAAAACTTGATTTGTGTCATATTTGAATCAGGGAGTTGAGTGGTTTACAGGAACGAGGTATTAATTCTACAGGTGGATTTATTTAAGACAATAGTGTCTCATTGAGATGATCTATAATTGATATAAAACTTGATTTGTGTCATATTTGAATCAGGGAGTTGAGTGGTTTACAGGAACGAGGCATTAATTCTACAGGTGGATTTATTCAAGTCAATAGTGTCTCATGTGTTAAAGGAAGCTACCCTGATAGACTACTTACTCTATGGGATGAATACAAGGCAAGAAAAGCATCAGAGAATGACAGACCAGGTGAGTACAAAAACACCTTCAGGTTTCTTTTTTAATTCTCATTTAAATTTTACGTTTAAACTTGAACCGTTTAGGATGAAGTACATGTTCTATGTTGTAGTCTCACATTACTACTGCATTTTGTATGGATTTCATCATATTGTTGTTGCCTGTTTTAGTGCTCAGCCCTCTTGGTACATTTGTAAGTCATCAATATTGGTCTCCTAAGATATTGTTGGTATAAAGATACATTCAGTTTCTAAGAATGTTTTCATTTTTCACTTGAAAACCTTTTGATTATTATGAGTGTGAAACCTAGTATGGACTTGCAATAACAACCTTATATAGCACTGAGTCTAAAGATGTATAATGCAAATAAATATGCAATTCTCTGTTAAATTGTTTTTTCTTGAAGTTTAATGCTTCCTAAATTGTATTATATTTATCAAGGATAGCTGTAGAACCAAAGAACCATCCCAACAGCTTTATTTCACGAGTTGCATCTCTTTGGAACTCCTTGCCTGGGATTGTTTCCCTCCACCATACAATCTAGACTGTTATAAGAGGAATATCAATTCCTACCTTCAGCTCCCCTGAGTTATTTTTATTTTAAATTGTTTCTTTTTCTTTTAGCCTCTTACCGAGAGTGGCTTTTAATTCTTGTTTGATGGAAACTGCATTAAAAACAGAGAGAATTTTACTTTTGCAAATTCACATTTCAAAATTTTCTATATCTCAGATTATTATATGTAATAACGTTTGGATTAATATTAATTGTTTTGCCCAGATGTATTTGGCGATGGTCAGCTGTTTATTGTGTTTGAGTTTGCTGATGGAGGTGCTGATCTGGAAAGTAAGACGGTGAGTTTGTATCTTGAAACATTTTGATTAGTAGATGATTGATTTAATGAACAGCTCCCTCTATAGTTGGTATTTGTAGCTCACACATCCCTGGAAGTTGAATTATAAAACTGATCTTAATTTTTAATGAAAGACCCTTATTTTGTTTGTATTTTTCTGACCGTAGCTTGAGACTATCCATCAAGCTGTTAGTATTCTACAGCAGGTAGCCTCATCTTTAGCTGTAGCAGAGCAGGCATTGGAGTTTGAACATAGAGACCTCCATTGGGGGAATATCCTTATCTTACCTACATCTAAGAAGACAATAACGTTTCATCTTAATGGAGATGAGATTAAGATTGAAGCTCATGGAGTACAGGTTGGAATGATTGACTTCACTCTGTCTCGACTCAGAAAAGGTAAAAGTCTTTTTCTTTTCTTAACAGAACTAGAAGACAAAGCGCACATCCCAATAAAATGTTACTCAACTTTCTGAACATGTGTGCTCTAAAGAACCGAGCATTTACCTCATTTACCTGACTTTATAATCTTGGTTGCAGCATTTTTGGGAGTTGTTTTCCCATTGTGTATGAATAATAATATCAAAAATATCAAAGTCTTATATAGTGCACGGTTCTACCAAACAAGGTATTCAAGGCGCTGAGTATATACAAACTTTCAGAAAGATAGGTTATTGCAGTGATGAACTCTGAGACACAATTACTTAGCACCTTCTGAGGGTTTACAAGGTGCTACGGCGCATACAGCAGCCACAGCCAGGAACTCAATGTTTAATTCAGTTCATAATAGATGTTATTAAATTGGGTTTAACCATACACTGAGTCCTGTGAGAAGAAAAAAAACACGGGCATATTACTCGGATCGGATTCGAACTCAAGACCCTTGCAATTCTATAGCAGTGTCTCACCAACTAGATCACAGAGATTGCCTGGTAGCGCGAAGCAGTTTGAATCCTTTGTTTCAGCTAAGCTTGGGCGATATCACAATATTATCGAATATCGCGATACTAATTTGGAAACGATTTCGATATCGGAACGATTTGGTTTTAATCGAAATCGCGATATATCGCGATATCGATTAAGTATCGCAATATCGCGATGTATTACCTAGCTGAGACATCTTGTACCCCATAGATTTGGAGTAAAACCAGAAGAATAGGTCATATAAGAACACCTCTCTTATGCTATGATTGTCTCTTCTACAACTTTCACTGGGAGTTTGAAGACTGATGATGTCAAATTTAATTAATCGCGATTATATCGAATATCGCGATATATTGTCGGCGATATATCGTGAATAAAATAAATCGATATCGCCCAAGCTTAGTTTCAGCAGTGGTTACTGCAACGATATAACAGATGTTAAACTCAGTTTACTTGACGTAATCACCATAACCATCTTGGTTGTGTCATTTTGGGAGTTGTTTTCTTGTGATTTCATGTTCACTACTACCTCAAGGAGACCTGGAAAAAAAAAGGGGGAACACAAAAGGTTTCCATAGGGGAATTCTAAAGACTGGGTTGCTCCACAAGGAAATGTTTAAGTCTATCAGAGGTCTTTTAACAGGGACAAAGGAAAGAACAAAAGATGTCTCCACAGGGATGCAATAGAGAGTGTGTGTGGTACAGTGTGTGCATTTTAGGTCACACAGTGTTTAAACACTTACCCATAATGCATTTTTCCTGTAATGATGAGTGTGATTAACAGTAGCCATGTGTTGTGTTGGTGCATAGGGGTTAATACTTTGTGACTTAGTGGGATATGGATGTTTTTCTTTTAAATTGGATATTTGTATTGCCATTATTGCCATTCTTTTACCTACTGGTTTTTCTGTTGTCTGCATGATGATGAAATATAGGTATAACAAATATACAGTCTAAAAGCCAATATGAATGTACAATGTATGCTTGGTGTTTTGTCTGGGACAAGTCTTAAAGCAATACACACTGTATGCATTCTAGGTATTTTGACTGGTACAAATTAAGCAACTAACAGGGCCCTTTCTAAAGCCTCTACTTGAGGGCAGGCTTAGGCTTAGACTCCGCGTGCTGCGTATGCAGTGGAAGCGCAGCTTGGTCTTTAACCTGCATTATTGGAGCAGCGCGAATTGCATGCAGCGGTTCGAACATCAGTAGACGGAGCCTGGAGCCCAAGCCGAGGTTTGAGAAAGGTCCCAGGTGTGTACTCTTTGATGTGACTGCCATCGTGTATCTATGTATAAGTGCCGTTCATTATTATTATTATTGTTATGTAATGTTTTTTGTGATCTTTCTGAAATTGAGCCTTGATGTTTGGCTTTCTTGATTCAAATTGAAAATTAAAATCCCCTAAATTAAAAAAACATTGCGCAACTCCTTTATGTGGTTTGGTATTTTCGAGTCTTGTCAGCCATACACAACTACTTTTTGTGTAGATTATACTGAACAGGAATAATTATTATAATCTACTCCAGTAGCTTTTTCCCTCGTACTGCATCTCTTTGGAACTCCTTGCCTGGTGCATGTTTCCCTTCGTCCTATGATCTTCCATCTTTTAAGAGAAATATCAATTCATAAATTAAAAATTATAAATTATGCTCTTTTTTTAAACCAATTTTCTTTGACTTATCTTTTATCTTTCTTTAGATGATTGCACAGTGTATTGTGATTTATCAAGTGATGAAACATTGTTTACTGGACGGGGTGATCTTCAGTTTGAAGTCTATCGGAGAATGAAAGATGAAAATGAGTAAGTACAGAGACAAAGGCGTTAATGGAATAATGGTGTGGCCAAGTTGCCAAGAATACTGTACTCAAGCTTTGTCATTTCTGATCAGAAGGGTGTGTTTTCAAGTCCTTGTCTTAACACTTTCGTCCTTCAGCAGGACACTTGACCATTTGCTTCGTCCTTCAGATGAGATGTAAAGCCATAGGTTCTGTGCGTTGTAAATGCACATAAAAAGAACCCAGTTTACTCACTTGTCTCCAAGTGAAGAGGTTTGCCTTGAGTTTGAGCATATTGCTGGATACATGCGCTAAATATAAGACTCCGCTATTATTATTGTATCTGTTTTTGTTATTGTGAATACTAAGTAGTCAGAGTCCATTGTTTTAGTATTGCTCTTTGTATTCCCTACATTGGATATTGTAACCAGTCCTTATGTAAAACCACCACTTGAATAGAAATGTCAATACAGAAATCACACTTTGAAAGAAGAAATTGAGATGTTTGATTGAGTTTGTAAATTGCTTCTTGTGTTAATCTCCTGTTGACAGTAATGATTGGGAGTCGCACAACCCTCACACCAATGTTCTCTGGCTACACTACCTTGTAGACAAGCTTCTGAATAGTAAAGCGTACTCAAGAGCTAAATCAGACCCATCTCAGAGATCATTAATGAGAGAGCTACGTAGCCTTGGGCGACACCTTCTTGGATTTATGTCAACTGAAGATGTGATTAAGGAAAGTGAGCTGTTAGAACTAGGTCAACGTTGATCCAAGAACCAGGCAAGATGAAATAGTTCAGGTCTAAAAGAAACTGGACATGCTTGGTAATTACTCAAATTATATATAAGCATAAAAAGTTACTTGGTAATGAGCAAAGGAGAGCTGTTGATAGTATAAAACGTCTCCCTCTCAAGTTCTGTAATTTTAAAGAAAGAGGTAATTTCTCACTAAAATATTTGAATATGAGAAAGACTTCTGGCCTGAAGCCTTCTCAGGTATCCAAAGGCACACAACTTTGTGCAACAAAGGGTGTTTTTTCTTTCATTATTCTCTTGTAACTTCAATGACCAAATTAGCCCAGTTTTCACAGCTTTTTTTTTTTTTTTGGGGGGGGGTGGGGGTGGGGGTGGGGCGTCGGGGGGGGTGCATATGATGGGACACACCAACATTTAGCCATTACCAAACGTGTCAAATGCATTCAAATGCTCATGTCTAAAGATAAGGGTTTGTAAATATTGCTCAGAATCTGTTTTATTTTAGATGAGTAACTGTCAATGCTGTGTTTTTTACATTTTATTAGTGAAATGTTTAATCTGAAAAATAAAGAAGACTAAAGTAAGGAAAATAAGTCGCAGTAAAATTTAAGTAGTTTAGAATAAAAGTAGGCAACCAAATCAACTTATTTTTAAAGTCTTTTTATATTTAATATTGAAAAGTTATCTTCAAGCTACTTTTATATGCATGGAATTTCCTGCATGGAAAAGACCTTTGCTATGTAGTCAATGGTTACTGATTGCTTTGTAAGAAGGATTTGCTTCTTTTACTAGTTGGAGTATAATAAGGTGTGGTTTGATGTAACACCATGAGTAAATCTCTTTTGAGTAGTGTTTGAGAGGAACCGGGGGAACTGATTGTTGGCTCACTGTCAATTTAACTTCTACCATAGGAAAAAGCCATAAAATCATTTCAAAATTCAGTTCAATTTATTTTCAAAATTCAGTTAAATTTAATGGGTTTTTTTATGATGTAATGAAAGCAATCAAGCAGTACATGGACATGTAATAAAATTCTTACCTAAACCATGACTATGGGCGGTCTGTTTTAATTTTATTGTCTGTATGGTGAACAATTTCAATCTAATCCAAATCATACCACTACTATGCAGTAGTTTTATGTTTGCTAAAATGGTGACTTCATATAAAGATCTATTCAACAAGTTTGTTCCGAGTATAGCAATAGTAACTTATAGTTGCTTCATGGTCAAGTTACTATGCATCAAGTTAAAGGAAACGTTTGCTTGGATCGGTCAACTTGGTCTTTGAAAAAGCTTTTGTAACCGTTTGTTATCAAATGCATATGGTTAGAAAGATGTTGTAAAAGTAGAATACAATGATCCACACAAACATGCCTCCAAATTGCACGGTTTTCCTTTTACATCGTCGGATAACACGGTCCGCCATTTATGGGAGTCAAATTTTTGACTCCCATAAATGGCCGACCGTGTTAGTTTGCAAATTAAAGGGAAAACCACGCAATTTCGAGGCAAATTTGTGTGGATCATTGTATTCTACTTTTAAACCATCTTTCCAACCATATACATTTTATAACAAACGGTTACAGATGCTTTTTATAGACCAACTCGTCCGATCCAAGGCAACGTGTTCCTTTAGTACAGGGTTTAAACAAATATGGTTTTATGAGTGTTTCATTTCCCTATAAAACCTAAGCAATGTAATGTTGTGTTGAAAGTTGTGCTGCAAAACATTAACAAAGAAAAACCTTTTGCAAAATGTCGAACAGACAAAACCTCTACTTCTGCTTAGAGGTTTTGTCTGTTCACAATTTTTTCTAAAAGTTGTTATTGGTTGATCGTGAAGGACTCACAATTCACGCGATGCAATCACTGAGACGAGCGTACATGTACATATATTTATAGACCCTCCCTCAATGACAACCCTACATACAATCAAGAAATAATGTCTTTCATATTCAAATAGTCGACTCATTGTCGACGTTTGGTTACTCGTCAGAAAAAAAAACAATTAAGTTTTTGTCCGCTTCCTTTTTGATAATTGGATGTAGACTGAAAGTAATATGCCCAATCAAGAAATTAATGGTCAGCGAATACATGCGTGCATAACACCATTTCGAGAGTTAAACAATTAAACATTTACATTCCATTACATTTTGTTTTCCTTCTGCTGTTATCAACCTTTTGAGCCACGCTCTCGATTTAAGATCCTCCTATTTGTGTTTCGCTGCCTCAATGCCTCAGCCCCTTCATATCTCACTGTCCATCAAAGAACCTGTCAGAAATCTACATTTTTGTCCCAAACCCTCAATTTAAAATTGTCCCAAACCCTCATTGAAAAAAAACACAGTTTTGGGGATCGTGTCTTTTCTATCGCAGCACCAAGGATGTGGAATCATCTTCCTCAGAACATCAGGCAATCTTCTTTAGAAAATTTCAAAACTTTGCTTAAATCTCACCTTTTTTCGAAAGCCAACTGTACGGCGCTACATGAGCAACGACTGTTGGATTATAGCGCCTTAAATTAAAAATTTAACGATTGATTGGTTGATTGGTTTATAGATTCTTTCACAAAAAAAAAAAAAAAAAAAAAAACATTTAATGACTACACATAGTTTGGAAGGTGAAAAAAACACTAGACTTGTTATTTTGTAATAATAAACCGGTTACACCATCGAGGTATAAATAGATCGAGTTCTACCTCAATGGTTGCGGCGACCTGCATTATTATGATTTCAAACGAACTTGCACTATCATCGCACTATTGTCATGTATTCAATGTATACCTATAGCGATTAGATTGTGTGTGGGGGTGGGAGCTTATAGTGTATGGTTAACTGGCATAATTGAGTCTGCTTTAATGTAAACCTCATTGTTTGATAACAATACATGTAGACCTACCAGTACCTTGGCATTCAAGGGCCTTTCCATGGGCCTTTCCCTTTCGTGTCTGTGTAAATGCTTGTTGTTAACAACCACCACTAACAAAATAGAATTATAGTAGTCCTGTTAGTTTCACCTCCCATGGTTGGCTGGTTTTGTAAAAACTCTTTTCCCATCCCGTCAAAACACCTAGGCTCTAAAGTGATTTTTGTCCATGTACTTCCTGCTAACTATCATCCCGTTTCTTTCTGCTACTTTATGCCGAGGTTAGCAGTTTTTACCTGAACAAATTATGTATGAACAAATACAGAAGTAGTAAACACTTGGTATTGTACCGTATTAAAGCCAGTGGACACTATTGGTAATTGTCAAAGACTTCTCTTCTACCTTGCTGTATCTCAACATATGCATAAAATAACAAACAGGTGAAAATTTGAGCTCGATTGGTCGTCGGAGTTGCGAGATAACTATGAAAGAAAAAAAACACCCTTGTCGCACGAAGTTGTGTGCTTTCAGATGCTTGATTTCGAGACCTCAAGTTCTAAATCTGAGGTCTCGAAATCAAATTCGTGGAAAATTACTTCTTTCTCGCAAACTACTCCACTTCAGAGGGAGCTGTTTCTCACAATGTTTTGTACCACCAACCTCACCCCATTACTCGTTACAAAGTAAGGTTTATGCTAATGTGTCCACTGCCTTTAAAGAGTCTCGTTTGGTAATGACTCTGCTGAACATGAATGACATTAAACACATCAGCTTTGGTAATGACTCTGCTGAACATGAATGACATTAAACACATCAGCTTTGGATAGTATCATGCACTTCCAGAAACATTTTACTTCAAGTTCAATGTGTTGCGGTTATGAAAAAAACATCACTTGTTAAGTTTGAATTACAAGAAAACTCTTATAAGACACGTGTTATTTATATACGGATTATTCTTCCTGCGTGGACATGTTTACTCCGGATTTTAGTCTGTATTTACTTCCAATAGGCTCCGACTACTCCGGCTCAAACTCGGTTTGGTCATTTGGGTCACAATACACACCACCATGACAAAACATAATCTATGTTCACTTGGCATTGGTTCAGTCAATGCGCAACGTTGACTTTATTCGGAAGGTGCATACATCTTTGTTTTCTTCTTCCGATAAAACTCATCTTAACACTCATGAATATATAGATTAACTTACGGCAAACACGCCGTCTCACACTCTGCTGCTGAACTTTTAGTCTACTCAATCTATGGTTTGACCTAGACAAAATTGCAACACAAGTGTCTCTTGAAACCCTCTAAAACAACATCTCCAAAAAGTAGAAAAAAGTAAGCAGGGAAAATATGCATAATTTGCATAAATTAAAAATTACAGTTTTCCCCCTAAAATACGTATGCACACCATATACAAATAGATTTTTTTTTTTTTTCACATATTTTTTTTCATGGGAATGGTCACTGCATTGTTTGTAAACATTATGAGTACAAAGAAATTCAAGATGGCGGCCATTTTCCCCACCAAAATCGATTTAACGCATTTAAATAGGGTAATAATCTGAGTTAAATAACCGCTACACAGATGTACATGCTTTAGACTCTGTGGTAGGTTTAAATGTGATTGTTCAATGTTTATAAGTGACATTATTTTTATGTCCCATGATAGTTCTTTCAGTATTTATCACTAAGTAACCCAATTTTACGAACTATACTTGTGAGAATGGTATATTCAAATAAACAACTATAAACTTTATTACACTTATATAGCCTACATCAGTGTTTGAAAGTATAAAGCGTTTTAACTTGGAAGTCTCGTGGTTTAGGTAAAAAGACAAAGTTTTCACCCAAAATGTGAAACCGAGAAGCGTTACGGCATAACGTGTCTCAGAGTGTGTATACCTATTAGGCTTTATTGTGGACAGAATATTCGCTCTGGATTTTTAGCAATATTTCTCAAATACGCGAATTTCAGATGTTAGTTTGATTGTATATTTTCATGTACATAGGATTAAAACAATTAAACTGTTGCAAAAGCCATAGGTATACTTTGCCTTTAAGTTAAAGCAACGTGGACTTTATTGGTTGTCCCTTAAACACAGTTTAGTTAAAGCAACGTGGACTTTATTGGTTGTCCCTTAAACACAGTTTAGTTAAAGCAACGTGGACTTTATTGGTTGTCCCTTAAACACAGTTTAGCTGTGTGTTTGCTATAGAGACTTCATTCAGCGAGTAAACCTAGATAGGAAAAACTGAAGAGCCAATCCTGAAGAGACAATCCATGTGTAATATTAACTGGACTCGGTATCGATCTGTCCCTCTATAACTAGCTTGTAATGATACGCAAATAGCTTACCTTCAGTTGGAATTAGACACCATTGGACCATGGGAAATAATGCCTAGGAGGGGAATTCAATCCCCCAGGATTCAGTGTTTTCTGATGATGCTAAAGGAGTAAGGATAAATCCTTATTTCTCACCCAACCTTTATTTGTGTACATATTTCTTATCTTAAATGCCCGCGTAATAAAGTTATCTAGTCCGGCTAGTCTGTGGTGCCCTCGGTTAAATAAAATTAATAATTAACTACAATTTCAAATTGTAATTAATTTTTAATTCATAAAGTAAATAATGATAATTATAATAAAAAATAATAATTAATGAAATGCACTTATATAGCTTCACACAGTTAAAGATGAGCTTAGGTTAATTAAGTTAATTGTATGCCTACTATAATGTAGCTTATTCACTAGTTATTTTTCCCCTTGAATATGTAACGTCACATCGTGAACACTTAAATATATTTGTCTTACAGTAGGCCGAAGTTGCTACGTTTTTATGTTATTCAAGATCTGTAAAACAGTTTCTTCTCTCCGCCTAGTTTTACAAATCCTTGAGGATTATCCATTGGACACATGCTAAACGCTACATGAATTAGTAATTGGCATTATTGATTAGTTTATCCATTGTATGCAAGTTTATTGTCTCTGTTTTATCAACCATGGGTTGATAAGATCATCGTTAGAGAAGGTAGACATGTACCCGGAAATGTCCAATATGAAACCCTTTTTGTTCTTAAATTAATTGTAAACCTGTTCCAGCGAAACGAACCCTTTAAAATATCAGCCGGAGTAACTCAATACCTCGACAGTTCTAGAAATATACCGAATACTAATCCTTCACCAGTTACAGTCATTAGAGTGCAGGATATACACTCTGTCATTATAGTTATATTTACTCCCTTCAGATTGGACAACATATCACAGGTGGATAGTTTGTTTAAAACTTGAAGAAGCTGCTGACAAATATAGACCTAAATTACTACTACGGTGACAGGGGAAGTGTAGTTGGAAAGAGAGTCTCTTGTTTCTGGATGGGTCGATGTACTAGTAATCAGAGTGTTTCATGTTTGTGAATGAATGGATTTATGGCTGTACTGTAGGCGATGTTTAGGTAGCCATCATAACATGTTATCATTTGTTTAAAGATGCACTTTTTATCACTTACTATCTCAGATCTAGAAATGGGTGATAAACTCGGTTGAATGTTATCTCAATTTGCGTATAATGATTGATAGGCTGCTTGCTTCAATTTTACCTCACATCGAAGTTGTATCAAGAAAAGTACAAGTTCTTTCATATGCAAGCGTTTTGAGACGTCATTTTTAATGATTGTGGTTTACTTTCAACAACTGTAGTTAAAGTACTACCATTGCAGTCATAAAATGATGTACGCGACTTTTCACCAAAGACGTTTAAACGGGCAATTAACCATTATTGTACTTAGACTATTAGAAACAGAGTTGCATTCCAGAATGGGAATTCAATATGAATTTTTGTTTATGATTATACTACAATAAAAAGGAACCCCCGTAGCATGTGTAATAGTATAGTCAGCTCTATAAGGGGAAACCGACGGTAAAACGAGTATCACTTGGGGAGTGGGTATAAACGATCTTCTATTCAAAAGTGTTATATTACTACATGTATACTGTAGTATTGGTGACGTTTTGCTTAAAGGGAAGGTACACGTTTGGTAATTACTCAAAACAAATTTTAACTTAAAAACTGACTTGGTTACGAGCATTGGGTAGCTGTTGATAGTATAAATCATTGTGGGAAACGACTTTCTCTGAAGTATCGTAGTTTTTTAGAGAGAGGTAATTTCTCACTAAAATAATAAAATACTTTTTGCTAGAAGTCTTTTATTCCTATCTGAAAGCACACAAATTCGTCCAACAAGGGTGTTTTTTCTTTCATCATTTTCTCGCAACTCCGATGGCCAAATGGGCTTGAATTTTCACAGGCTTGTTATTTTATGCTTATGATGGTACACACTAAGTGAGGACACTGGTCTTTGACAATTACCAAACGTGTACCTTCCCTTTAAAGAGAGTTTGAATGTCAGTTTGTAATGTTGTTTAATATTGCTCTATTGCGTTTGTGCCTATAATACACTAAGCCGATTTATTCATTTCGTGAAGACAATAAATGCAAGCACAGATAGAAATGTCAAACTCTAACCCACCCTTGATTTAATAACGTACAACAATTATTAGTGGTTTTACTTCCTCGGAGAGTAGACGAAATCTTCATTATGAACCGCATATTTTGGATTAAAGGTCTTTTCGTTAAAAATAGTTAGGACAAAAACAAGTATTTTAGATTTCAATTAAATGATTCAACGACGGGCAATAGTGACACACGGTTGTGCATCAATATTATACCAATCATACCCTGTTACCTATTTTTACAGACACATTTCAATACGTTAAAGAAGTTAATTTAATATTTAAATTAAAATTAACCCAATTGGAACTCCATCACATACCCTGTATCTTTAAAGTCACCCATAATGGAAACATCGAGAATGGTTTATTTTCCCTTGAACTGCCCCCACACATCGAATTCAGGTGAATTTTCTTTACAATCAACCTGAAAAGATTTACGTCGTACACACATCGTCAAAGTGCAGTTCAGTCGTGCATAAAACCATACAAACATAACCAAATCTACCTATAGTATGTACATTATTTGGAACTTCCTTATGACGGGAATTCGAACTGTATTGTATTTAAAATATCATGCACTTCTGCGTTGGTTCCGACGGACTACAAGTCATTAATAATAGTCACGGTTTCGGATGGTGAGCTTGTTATCATAGGTTTGATCTCGTACAGTCCAGCTAGCTATCCTTAGCTCATCAGCACCAGCAGATTGTGAATATCTCGGTTTCTTCATGAAGTTATTTTGAGTGTAGTAGAGCGATTGATTCATTGTAAGATAGTATTTGGAAGTAGGAGTTTGAGCAACACAGGCGCTGATTGAACGAGGGATTACCATTCGTTGCGTTGCATGTTCCTTGACACACACGTTGATATAGGAGCTTATATATAGGGGCGTTTTGAAGAGACGCACAACCATTCAAATCTCTCCCTGGCACTGGATGTGCAGCTTGTATATCTACCGGTGCTAACTGATATCATTGTTGGCTGATATTCATCATGGTAAGTTAGCATTTTAAACTATTTCAAATAGTTAATCAACAAATTTCCCAATAATTATGTTTCCAAAAACTGTTGATTAAGCGTCAAAAGTGCTTGAATTTCACCTGTATATGTTATAAATGTGTATTACTATAATCAAGCTTACATATGATCGGGAAGTATAAGTTGGTCGAAGTAGCCACTTTGTCCTATTCTTATGTGTTTGTAATTTTCTAGGATAAGTAAACAATCGGCACACAAGATTCTGCGTGTATTACATCATCATGAGCAAAATACTGATATCTCATTAAATTTACTTCGTTCTATTAGCATCCGTATACACAGTCAGTGCCCTATCCGATTGGATCGCCAGCCCCATCACGATTGCAATAATTGGAAGTGTGATCGGGAACGGCTTTATAAGGCCGGACTGACATCACGTCGAAGGAGCCCTGTCACATCAAAGATTAGAGTTATTAAAATATATATATATATTAAAGGTCGCTTGTGGCTGCATCGAATTACGTGATTGAAATTATATAGAAGAGTTTGCGATAACACCATGTAATAACTATCTCTAAATGAGTTGGTGTGGTTTCAGAACCACCCCAACTCATTTAGAGATAGTCATTACATGGAGTTACCGCAAACTCTTCTATATCTTATTTCCACCATGCAAAGTTTCAAATCCTACTTTTCTTGAAATTAAATGAAATCTCTATCTATTGAAAAATTCGTTTGCTATGATTATTTGTCGTAAATGGTATATACATACGGGTCTCTATACGAGGAAGTTGGCGTTTCGTGTGAACTTGTTGCCATGCATTGACTCTTGAACAAAACACGTCATTATGGTCTATGTAAAATTACAAGGAGCATACGAGGTTCGAAAACATGCCTTATTAGTATCGAAGTATCGGTATCGAATCAATGCTGCATACAGTCAAAACAAACAAACAAAAAATAGTATAATGGTATAAATTCAACTAAAATCCTATGCTGTATATATGCAATACTTATTTTACCACCACAAAAAAAAAAAACGATGGCATCAATTGATTATATCTGAAAATGGTGTGAAAACACCATCTCAGTGGTGTAGTTAAATTACACAAACAAAGTTTAATTTAATTTTACTTCAAAAAGCAAACCATTTCGAATGTATGGGTTACGGAATCATTAAGTGTTTTGGAAAACTGTGGATTCATGTAGGTTGCCATAGTCCCGATACAGTGTAGCGTAAAGTGGCAAGATGCCAAACAAACTAAACACAAACTCAGGTTCCACACTATAGCCATTCAGTTATAGGCTGTAGCTAAAAGAATGATATTGTGATGTCCACACATCCACTTAGCCATCTCAAAAACAGAATGGTGCACTCTGTGCCTCCTTCACACTGTAGCCTACATTCTAAAGACCGACACGGAAACTGCTTAAACATTGGCTTTTACCTTTGACTCCGTTTCAGGTTGACCCATTTCCGGGTCCAAAGCTGACCCAGGTTTGGGTTAGGCCCCACGTGACCCGGAAGTCGGGTCAATTCTTTAATATACGGAAGCAGAACGACCATTAAAAAGCACTAATAGTAACATGCTATCAAATTCAATGTATACGAATGCCGTACTCTGACCGAGGCATTTTGGCAGTTTATTGTCTACACAATAACAATCAAAAACTTTTTGGACTTAACAAATACATAAACGTTATCCCCTGCGGTATTTTGCCGACCTTTTTTGTTGTTTCTCTCCAATAGCGGCGAGTGTTTCATTGTTACGAATAAGGAAAATGCATTTAGATTTAGATTTGTAATGCCTCAATGACCTATACACCACAAGGGAAACTTATTGGCTATAAATCACACATAACGTAATCTCCTATAGCGAAGTATGTTTAAAATAATTCAAAGAGTAGGCGTAGAACGCTGTATTGTTTTTGCAAATTTTGCCGAAGTCTATAGCTTGACTTTTAAGGGTCCGAGCTCAGATCTAGTATACCGGTACACCATGAATAACTACCCACCAGGAGAAAACTAGTGGATTATGATCTAAAAGCTATATAGCTCAACAAAGCTGAGTATTAAAACAAGAGTTATGACATTGGACTGTGGCAGATGCTCGACATTAATTCATTCTAGGAATTCAAGGACTGCTGCTTTACAGAGATGTAAAAATCCATTACAATCAAAAGGTTATGATCATGATTGTGTATAACCATGGATTTCCGATGAGTCCATCACAACATCCCAACACCCTCTTCATCGATTCTGTATGCACCAGCAATGGTGGCTTTCAAAATCAATTCAAAACGTGATCTGGTTTTTAAAACTGGGTCTGAAATTTCCCAAGCTACATTACTAAAAAGCCTTTTGCTCATGTGTTTAACATGTCGTAACAAATCAATGAAATTGTTCACTGAATTTGCCATTGTAGTGTTTTGATGGAGAATCATAAATAAAAGGAACTGTTGAACGGATTTTCTTCAAGGTAGGGGAAAACCCTTCCCTCCCCTCTCGATTACCGTGACACTAATAAAAAATAACTAGGCCTACTTACTATGGCCCAGTACTTTTATGAGTAATTTATTACTGTATTTACAGGTGGCTATGGGATTTGAGGCATTGCATGGTGAGGTATCAATAGATTTATTTTAGCAGTCCCGGCCGATTTTCAACCTTCCGCCCAGGTAGCAGTTGATAAGCAGGACAGTTCTTTTCAGAACCGAGAAGTCTCCCGACAAAAAATCGAAAATCTTGTTTGCGGTAGTAGAATACAATAGCAAAACAGTTCTCTAAAAATGAGCTTATAGGCGCTTTACAAAATGTCTTATTATTGTTATAAGATTGTTATTAATGTCTTATTATTAATATTAAGGAACAATCTTTACCTGGCAAATAGATAAACAGTGTTGCTGCAAACCAGATATAAAAAATCATGTGGTTTTCGGATACATATTTATTTGGCAATGAGTCGAAACAGTTCATAGGTTGTTTATGTTGTATACATACTTCAGGACTTAACGTTCACTCTATTTCTATATTTCTTATAACTTATGTTTTTTGCTTTGTAGAAATTGTCTGTTTGGGTTTTGTTCGCAACGGCTCTTCAGAACCATGTACTTTGCCAAACGTATGCGGGTGACGTCATCGATGACGTTACAACCATAGAGCTAATTGTGGAGTACAATGCAAGTGAGTTAATTGCCTTTTTAAAAATTTTTTTAGTTATCAAGTGGTTCATTGTCTGTTTTAAATGCGTTTTGTACCGGTGTCGTATGCAATTATGTCCTCTATGCGATACTATCCGGAGGACATTATTGCGTATGCAATAATGTTCGCCGGACGAATTTGCATATGCAATCGTGTCCGCCCGGACACATTTGCATATGCAGTTGTTTGTGCCCCCGTGCAAAACCGTCCTCGCAGTAAATTAAACGCCCTTGGTCGACGGAACACGTTCGCCATGTTTTTACAAGATAAGTGCATGTCATGAATGACATTGGAAATATTCGGCCGTTGGGTATTCGCTGCAATCATAAAATACGTGAATATTCATGCTGCATAATACTTAGGGTCAGTGCCATAGATATAGAATAGAATAACTAGATCGGCCGCGCGTACATACGCGGGTTCTGGCATGGGGGCCGCCATGGCCTATCTCCCGTGTACATTTTCTGTGCTTTGCCGTCAGCACGTGACTTTTTGCCGTCAGCACGTGACATTTAGCGCGTCAAAAGCCTTTCTCCCGTGTTCATTTTCCCGTGTTCAAATTTTTACCGCGTCCATGGCGAACAAAACCTTTTTCTACACAGGCAATGGCGCATATGTACGCGCGGCTGATCTAGTTATTATAATTCTATATCTATGGTCAGTGCATGCACGCTCGCTTACGCGCGCGTATACATTTACAGTCATGTATGTCCGCCAACTGTTTTTGCATAGCCCCTGACACGATTGCATATGCTAAAGTGTCCGGAGCGGACAGTAATGCATGGCGGACACAATTGCATCTGACACCGGCATTAAGAACATTTTTAAGGTTGAAGAATAAGTCACAAAGTTGGTTTGAATTATTGTAAACTTAAAATCTACCCTAGACTTTTAAAACAATGTCTGCGTGTTTAAACAAACCTGCTTATATTAAATGCTGATGGTACGTGTGCTTTTCATTCAAAACTACTTATAAGGTTTGTTTCCCCTGTATATGTGCATTTTCGTAGCAGGCTCAAGTGACTATGAAGATCTGAATGGCTCAGCAGTAGACGAGGAGTGTGGTGTGTGTGAAGCAAGGAGTAAGTTCATTCATTGACGACTTATTAAGAGGGGGTGGGGAGGGTTTGCCATTGAAGTGGCTTGGTCTATGGTTCTGTAGCACTCTCTATACCGTAGACCAGGTTTCCAATACCAGGAAGTGTATGCAAATATTGAAAGGTTCATTTGCATAATTGATTTATAGTATAACGTGCACGTATCTATGACGCCACCAAAAAAAAGAGACACATAACCAGGATTCACTGATGTGACAAGTTATACACACCAGTATTGTCAATTCTAATAGGTACGGTGGCCCTGCAGGGACACAGAACATAATGTGAACGAGTTATTTGTACCAAAAACTCCTCGAGTCAGGCTACTTTCGCAGCCTTATAACTCAATGGTTGCATCATTCTCGTTCCCAAAATCGCTGGAACCAGTGGAGAATAATGCCTGCCAGAAAATGCTCAGGCTTGTTATGGAGGTGAAATTGTCCATTCATCATGAGCCTGGTCTTTGATTACATCTTTGTTTCCTTAATTACAGAACCCTGGGCGTGCCATCAGGACGGTGATGCAGTTTATGTGACGTCAGAGGAAGACATTCTTGGTCAGGTAAAGGGTATTTTCATTATGCTCAATGTTCCCTTAAGGTGGCGCCCTTTATGGCCGGAGTGTCTTAATTATTACACAAGGGACACTGTACGGACGTTATCAACTCTAAAGTATATTTAATGCGTTTTAAGATTTAATGCGTACCCGGCGTTCTCGGTGTTTATCAGTCTCAGTTTAATACTCTCTGTTTCCAGTAAGAGATTTTAATTTAAAAACACTGGACACTGTTGGTAATTGTCAAAGACCAGTCTTCTCACTTGGTGTATCTCAACATAATATGCTGTGAAAATTTGAGCTCAATTTGTCGTCGAAGGTTCGAGATAATAATGGAAGAAAAAACACCCTTGTCACACGAAGTAGTGTGCTTTCATATGCTTGATTCCGAGGCCTCAAATTCTAAATCTGAGGTTTCGAAATCAAATTCGTGGAAAATTACTTTTTCTCGAAAACTGCATTACTTCAGAGGGAGCCGTTTCTCACAATGTTTTATACTATCAACCTCTCCCCATTACTCGTTACCAAGAAAGGTTTAAAGACAGTGGACACTATTGGTAATTGTCAAAGACTAGTCTTCACAGTTGGTGTATCTCAACATATACATAAAATAACAAACCTGTAAAAATTTGAGCTCAGTTGGTCATCAAAGTTGCGAGATATTAATGAAAGAAAAAACACCTTTGTCGCACCATGGCCACACGAAGTTGTGTGCTTTCAGATGCTTGATTTCGCGACCTCAAATTCTAAACTTTAGGTCTCGAAATCAAACTTGTGGAAAATTACTTCTTTCTCGAAAACTATGTCACTTCAGAGGGAGCTGTTTCACACAATGTTTTATATTATCAACCTCTCCCCATTACTCGTAATCAAGAAAGGTTTAATGATAAAAATTATTTTGAGTAATTACCAATAGTGTCCACTGCCTTTAATTAAATTTAATCTACACTAATTTTATTTTTAACAGCAAACATTATTTATAAATCTTTCCACAGACATTGAGAGTTATTGTGTACATTGGCTTCTCGATATCTCTGGTTGCTTGTATCGTGGCTAATATTATATACGTCATAACAAGGTCAGTAGTCTCAATTCCAGTCGGTTTTTAGGATTGATATCGCCCTTTTTGGTATAAAGCCTCAAATTCAATATTCACAACTTTCTCTCTGTGCAGGAGAAATCTGAAACACAGCCCTTATCATATACATTGGAACCTCATAGCATCGTTTACAATGTACCACGTGGTCTTTCTGATTGACGTCACTGTATTGCCAACATGTTACGTCACCAATGTTGTAAGTATAATCTTAAAGGCAGTGGACACTATTGGTAGTTACTCAAAATAATTATCAGCATAAAACCTCACTTGGTAACGAGTAATGGGGAGAGGTTGATGGTATAAAACATTGTGAGAAACGTCTCCCTCTGAAGTAACGTAGTTTTCGAGAAATAAATAATTTTCCACAAATTTGATTTCGAGACCTCAAGTTTAGAATTTGAGGTCTCGAAATCAAGCATCTAAACGCACACAATTTCGTGTGACAAGGGTGTTTTTTCTTTCATTAATATCTCGCAACTTCGACGACCGATTGAGCTCAAATTTTCACAGGTTTGTTATTTTATGCATATGTTGAGACACACCAACTGTGAAGGCTAGTCTTTGACAATTACCAATAGTGTCCACTGCCTTTAAACATCTAGGTCAGAGACAAAAGGTATCAATTTGTAACCAATTTGTGTCAACTTGTAAATGTTGACATTTTTATTCCCCAAAACATGTATTATTGCTTAAAATTGTCTTCTTAACACTGATAGGCTAACTATAGTCGTGAATAGGTCACACACGGGCTGCATTTTTGACCAGAAACGTGTTAATATGAGCTTAATTCTTGATGGACGATTGTTTCTGGTTAACTTTTAGCATGTCCGGAATCTTCTGAATGTTCTCTTGGCATACACCGTCTTGGCAAACTTTTTCTGGATGCTTGTAGAGGGATTGATACTGTTTTTCATCGTTGTGAAGAGCTTCTTCGACAGGCAAGAGGGTAAAGATTTCATCAAATGGTGTCTTATTGGATGGGGTGAGTAGACAGAGATCAAATGTTATGATAATGATCTTTTACGATTTGCATATAGTCTTAATAATTTTTAGAACTGATATGTGACATAGATCTTGGTTGTTGATTAACAGGTACCCCGGCATTACTGGTAATCATTTGGATCGTTATTGAAGAAGTCACCTCGGCTGGCAGTTGTGTGTAAGTACACATTGTATATTTACACGAATAAAATATTATGTAGGCCCTGCACTAAACTAGTAATTATCTGCAAAGCTTTCTGTAACAAACACTTGAAGACGCAATGAGAAAAAACAACCTCAACCAATGTTTTGTATTAACTGTAACAATAAGTGTATGCATGTTTGAGAGTGTGATGACTGTTTTGACAATTTAAGAGGTCAGTATTTCAAAACTTCAAGTTTCATTTCAGAGTTCAACTGCAAGTATCCAAAACAAATGGGAGCGGCATTGGCTGTCTGGTTGCTCCCGTATTTGTGATTTTACTGGTAAGGATTATTCAGGTAGCAATACAGATTTTAATTTTCCGTAAAACCGTGTAGTGTGGGCTATTAAATGAGCACGCCTATTAACATTTCGATCAGTATCCTATGGTTATCAGATGATGACCTTTATTACACCTTCCCTTTAAAAGAAACATTAAACCCCAACATTTTAGTCGAATTTTACTTTTAAACAAATGTATACAATCGCATATGTAAATGCAAGATTGTAAAATGACCGAGATGAAATACCTTATCGTGACAATAACATTTTATTTCATTTTAAAGGTCAACGGAGTTGTTCTGGTTGTTGTGATTCGGAATATTAGTTTAAAACTTCGAGCAAACCACAGCAATAGATTAGAGAGTAGATCACACAGGTAAGTAAACATGTAAGGACAGAGATTGTGTAAAATTGCAAGAAATGTTTTGATGATATTTACAATGTTCAATGATATTTACAATTTACAAGGCATATACAGGATCCCGTCAGATCCCGTCAGATGTGTGCTCAACATTTGCTGAACGTAAAGATAATATCCCTTTTCAAAAGAAAATCCATGGGATGTTTTGAAGTTATTAAACAATTTTGCTGGATTTGATATCTTTGCTCAGGAGGACAGCAAAGTCTACATTTGTACTGCTGGTTCTTCTAGGCACCTACTACTCATTGCCAATCATCGTTGCTTTTATTGGACAACCTTGTCTTTTTGTCAAGATCGTCAATTTTATTGCAACTACTATCTCATCTGTACAAGGTTTAGCTGTCAGCACGCTCTATGTATTCTGCAATGGAGAGGTACGTGATCAGGTAGGCTTGTAGTAATCTGGACTCAATCAAGAAAACTAATGTTATTCTTAAAGGCACTGGACATGTCTGGTAATTGTCAATAGCCAGTATTCGCACTTGGTGTATCCCAACATATGCATAAAAATAACAAACCTGTGGATGAAAAGTTTAACTCGATTGCTCATCGAAGTCGCAAGAAAATAATGAGTGAAAAATATTCTTTTTGTTTCACAATTAATTCGTGTATACATTCAGATGCCTGAGAAAGGCGAGTCCTGAAGTTTCTCTCAGATTCATTTACCTCTTTCTCAAAAACTAAGTTGTTTCTCACAATGTACCAACATCTATCAGCTGTTCGTTACTAAGTAAGTGTTATGCTAATTTAGTGTTATGCTAATTTAGTGTTATGCTAATTTAGTGTTATGCTAATTTAGTGTTATGCTAACTTACGAACAATATCCAGTGCCTCTAACATCATCTGCGAATGCTGTTTAGGAAACATAGTTACCGACTTTATAAAGTAAAGGGTTGGCACATTCCCAAAAACAAATCACGCTTGCCAAAATGTACCTTTTTTCTAGACGAGTAACGTTCCCGATTGTCTTGTCTTTTCAGATAAAGCGAGTTCTTAGCAGACGTTATTCAGAATGGGGACCAGTTACTATGGTAACAGGTACTACTCCCATGTCATCCCAAACTTCCTCTAAACGTAACAGTAGCTCTTCGGGTAGTGAAGGAAGTAAACATCATCGTCTTCATCAACAAACAACAACAAACCTAGAGATGAAGGTTCGAATCCCTGCAGAGGATATCAACAGCAACGCGGCAGATGTACTCTTGGCTGAGGACCCCAACACAGCAACTAAAGATAACTTTCCCTAAATCTTCAGACGTTCATACCCTAACCCTAACCCTAACCCTAGTCCTAACCAAACGTAACCCCAACCCAACACCACACAGCTAGAGATAACTTTCCCTAAATCTTCAGACGTTCATACCCGGCCCTAGCCCTAGCCCTGACCCTAACCCTAACCCTAACCCCAACCCAACACCACACAGCTAGATATAATTTTCCCTAAATCTTTGGACGTTCATACCCTAACCCTAACCCTAGTCCTAACCCTAACCCTAACCCCAACCCAACACCACACAGCTAGATATAACTTTCCCTAAATCTTTGGACGTTCCGACACCAAACAATTGAACGTTCGGAAAGGGACGCTGTGGTTGACTGGCAAGTGGTGCGCATTCCCCTCTTAAAATATTTTTTTCCAAGTTTGGTGAGTAGGCCTAACACGTTATAAGACTTGGTATTTTAGTTTAATTTCAGTTTGATAGTTTATACAGTCCTTGCTTGATGGTTTTAGTCCAAATGACAATGGCATCTGCAAGGAAAGATTTAAGAATGGTTAGTGTTTGTTCTCGATGGACTCCTTCGTGTTCCTCTTACGCCGCTGTTAAAACATAGTTCGCATTGTTTATCTGTTTACAATAATTATTCTCTTATGCTGTAATACGCGCAGGAGATCACCACACGTGTGGTGATCTCCTGCGCACCCACATTTAAATGCATTTTTATGAAGTTTGCAAGACCGAAGGTTTCATCTTTTTAGACTTGTTTCCAAGACTCTTGCATTTCGTTTTTATTTCGTTTAGGAATAGTTCAAACTTGAGGGCGCTGTATATAGTATAAGAAAGTAACTTTCTTGACCAAACCATAGCAGTGTAAAAATAAGAACATGTATATATTTTATAAGGTTTGAACACGTGATTTATATATATTTTTTACTGTAGTGTGAGTTATCATGTAAATATATAGTCAGCTTGTTTTAATCACTGTACAATCATAAACATCATAAGTAATTCTTATATTTATACCCTAAGTGGCTTTTTAAGAAATTAGTGTTAGCTCTTTTGTGTGTTTTTGTAAGAAAAAAAGTCATTATAATACTGCATGACTTCTTCAGTAAGAGCCACATTTTTATTTTGTATGGACAGTAAAGACCAGTGACTTAACTAGACATTTTCACTTGTTGGTCCGGGATGCGGGGTAAATACCATTCATTTGTGATTTTTTTTCCCTCTTTGACAGAAGTTGACCCTCCCCCCCCCCCCCGCCCCAAAATATTGTAAGGAATTCCTGAGATTCCCAGAAGACTTAAGACACAAAAGGAAGGGGGCACCAATTAGGACTCTCTGTTGGTGCTCGTCTTGATTTCATACGACGCTCCAATGCGGAAACATTAAGGTTTAAATTGGCGTCTTTTGTGCAGCCTCACTTATCGAACTTGCCATTCCATAAAACAGTAGAGCAAGGATAAAAACTGAGCTTGATGTCGGCTCTGGATTTGCATTGCTCTATGTGCTTACACCATGAAGTCTTCGTTACGGTAAGAAACCTAATCATTTCACTCGTTAAGCAAGTTTACTACTGCTTCCATTGGTGTATTTTGTTTCTTCAAAAGCTTACAAAACTAGCACTTTCGCATCTGATGCTTGGATCCCCAAACTATCACAAAACTGTGTGGAAGAAGAACCGTCGGAACCGTCCTATATATAAGTCTATTATGTGGTCACGAGGTAAAATGCACGGAAACCTTTGGTGTTGAAGACCAGTATTCTCGCATCCCAACATATGGATACAGTAACAAAATCAGTGAAAGTTTGCACTCAGTTGGTCATCAAAGTTGTAAGGGACAAATGGAAGAAAAACTCACCTTTAATTTGGTTGCACAAACTTGTGTGCTTTCAGATGCCTAATTAAAGGCTAAGGGCATTAAAGGCAGTGGACACTATTGGTAATTACTCAAAATAATTATTAGCATAAAACTTTTCTTGGTGACGAGTAATGGGGAGAGGTTGATGGTATAAAACATTGTGAGAAACGGCTCCCTCTGAAATGCCATAGTTTTCGAGAAAGAAGTAATTTTCCATGAATTTGATTTCAAGACCTCAGATTTAGAACTTGAGGTCTCGAAATCAACCATCTAAACGTACACAACTTCATGTGACAATGGTGTTTTCTTCTTTCATTATTATCTCGCAACTTTGATGACCGATTGAGCTCAAATTTTCACAGGTTTGTTATTTTATGCACATGTTGAGATACACCAACTGTGAAGGCTAGTCTTTGACAATTACCAATTAGTGTCCGTATGGCGCCACCACTTGTTCACCTCATTGAGGTAAATTAGATACTATATTATTTCATATCGAATGAAAAAGTGGTGGCGCCATACGGAAACTTTTCCAGCTTGTTATGCTATCAGGTATTTTGAGTAATGACCAGTGCCTCTATACAAGAACCCAAATTCACGTTTATGAAGTCGTAACCCGTGTCTTGAGATAAGTTGTTATTTTTGAGAGAAAAGTGTTAACTTTTCATTGGCTAGCCCTGTCAAGCCACATTCGTTTTAAGTCGAAATGGAATTTTGTTTGAAGTGTATGAAGTATACTATTTAATTTCTATCGCAATTATCTTAAGATTTATTGTAAATGTTGTACAAATTAATGGATAAGAGGAATACTATAAAAATACACAGAAATAAATGTAATTTCTTTTTACGTATATTTTAGTTCAGATCAGAGTTTGTAAAGTTCTTATGGCCATGAGCTAGGACCAGAACATTGCATTGCACAAATCCCATGGTAGCTCAAGGTCCTGTAACAATCTCCAATTTAAAACTTTTGTTTTTGGTAGTTAACAAAATAATGTGTAGTGTTATGATATTTCATGCGGCCAAAAATAAGCAAAGTCAAATGTTTCGTTGGATTAGGAACCTTGCATCAGTTGTATCGAATTACATTTAGGTGTAATACCCCCCCCCCCCCCCTCCCCAACCATCACCATCACCTAAGCACTAGTTGATACAATTGGTAATTGAGAGCATGTTCTACATGTACCTCAGATGTAGAGATGTGCATTGTTGATTACTGAACAATATTCGATTTAAAGACAGTGGACACTATTGGTAATTGTCAAAATACCAGTCTTCTCACTTGCTGTATCTCAACATATGCATAAAATAATATATATAAAAAAAATTGAGCTCAATTGGTCGTCAATGAGTTGCGATATAGTAATAAAAGACACTAACACACTTGTTTGCTTTCAGATGCTTGATTTCGTGACCTCAAAATCTAATTGTGAGGTCTCGAAATCAAATTCGTGGAAAACTACATTACCTCAGAAGGAGCCGTTTCTTTGCTTGTTACCAAGTAATTTTGTATGCTAAAAATTATTTTGAGTAATTACCAATAGTGTCCAGCGCCTTTAACAATTATATCATTGTCCCTCCATATAGTTTGTTTTTATTTACCAACTTGTTTTTATTATTATCATCTTATTACAACCCGACTTTAAAACTTTCAGAAACATCTCACTTTTTACATGATTGGAATTCTCTTATCAAATAAAATATATAAAGTTTATTCTTTATCTAGTGTTTATTCTGTCCATAATAGGCTCTTATTATCTAAAAAGTAAAACCATGATTTACAAATAAAACACATTGACTATTTTAAGTAGGCGACATAATTATGATGCTAAAACGCATAAATACACCATGCAATCCAGGAAATTCAATTTTAAGGGTCAAAATATTTGTTATAACTTTGCAAAATAATAAAGTCAACTATCTTTTCAATAAAGTTACCAAACCCTGCTATCATTCAGTACAGCATACTGGTTTTTCAAACTAAGATAAAAAACCTTTCCCTCTCTACTTGTTCATTTTTGTGCTTTTATAAAACAATTATTTTTTCCATCCATACAACCATTATTATCAAACTAATTTAGTCAATAGTAAAATGTCATATTAATCTAAAAACCATTTCATACCTTGCTATGGAAGCATTAAAGGCTTAATTGAGCAACAGAAAAGAAAGTCATAATCATGACTAAACATCTCATAAGTACTATTATTATTATTCTGGTTTTCATAAAACATTCAAATCTTGCAGTTCAAGGGCTGAATTCCCTTTGAATCTATAAAGAGGTTAATTATGACATTACATGTAGTCCAAGTCATAGACTTATACCCAGTAAGCATATCTCATACTTTGTTAGTTAAATCTCATAATTATGACTAATGGTACAGGTCATAATTATGACAATATAAATCAAGCTAATGACTCTAGTTTCTGTTTTGCTCTCCTTCAATTTTAACACTTCCGTACATTTAACTTCTAAAATATTAATATAAAAACCGATTGTCAAGGCACACTGACCTTCAAAGTTCATAGGGGACTAAAATGCAGGTACAACCGAGTCAACTTTTACCCTGAATATTAAAATCGTTTTAGGATTACACTGTTTATCATGTGTTTGTGTGTAAGTTCAGGTGTGCTGTAACAATCTATATAAGAGATGTTAAATTTGCATCGGGATGAAGAATATTAATTTTGGTTTTTTTACCCATACACCGATGTGTGTTAGCACTGTATACTCAGTACTTTCCCGAGTCGTGTGAAAAAAATATCACAGGCATGTTACTCGGGTGGGATTCGAACCCACGACCCTTGCAATTCTAGAGCAGTGTCTTACCAACTAGACTACCAAGGTTGCCCGATAGCTAGAGGCAGATGTAACAATCTAGGGCCTTAATTCAGATTTCTTTAATTTCAGCCCGTCAATATTTAAAATATTTAAACCAGGCATACAATCCCATTTTCAAATTTCCATCAGAACCAACTCAAATTAGGGAAGTATTTCCAGTCAACGTATGACATGAAAAGTAAGCTTTTATCTCGACACATTGAAATTAAATCCTAGTTGAATTGTCACTTTGGTTTTACCCATATACACTGATACAAGTTCTGAGAAAAATAAACTCCCAGGCACATTTTTGAGACATGTTCATCTGAATCTCAAATGATCTGGTGCTTTAAAATTTCAACCTGTCAAGTATAAAAAAATATGTATAAAATACATGATCAAATGATGACTAGTTTAAAAACCCTTTAAAAATACATCGAATTATGACCCCACTTTGAATGAAGTGACGGTCGGTCAAGTCTCTAGAATCTACACAGGTCCAAACTCTGTCAAGATTATTCAAATATGCTGTCCAGTTTTTAGGGATTTGAGTAAAAATGGCAAGGATGATACTCATGTGTAATACCAAGGGTTTGGTTTGGAGAGTGTACTTCTTCAGTGTTCTTAGTGTTACCACTTCATTATAGTCTTGGGTTGAAAGACCAGGGCTCAAGATTGTGGCTCTTCTTTACACGTAATGATCTGGGTAAAAAAATAGTGTAATCTGTATGGTTTGGAGAGTGTAGTTCTTCAGTGTTCTTAGTGTTACCACTTCATTAAAGTCTTGGGTTGAAAGACCAGGGCTCAAGATTGCAGCCCTTCTTTACACGCAATGATCTGGATGAAACATCAGGGGTATGGTTTGGAGAGTGTACTTCTTCAGTGTTCTTAGTGTTACCACTTCATTATAGTCTTGGGTTGAAAGACCAGGGCTCAAGATTGTGGCTCTTCTTTACACGTAATGATCTGGATGAAACATCAGGGGTATGGTTTGGAGAGTGTACTTCTTCAGTGTTTCTTAAGGTGGCCTCAGGTCGACCTTGCGTCAAAAAAAAAAAACAGTCAGCGACTGACTTTACAGGATCACACTGCGCCTGAGCTAAGACCATCATGAACTTTTCAGCCGGCAATTATACAGACCTGAGCGTAACTGCCAAACAGGCGCCGCTCGAAAAAATTAACAGTCGCAAGAGTAAAACAATTTCAACTTGTACGACGTGATCCTGATGGTCGGAAACCATTCGCAGGTGCACGATTTCTCGGTTAACCTGAGCATATTTTGTCTGCGGGCTGCTGAGGTTGCAGGCGCAAGAAAATTGTAGGTCGACCTGACCCTAGCTTTAGTGTTACCAGCTCATTATACCCTTTGAGTGAAAGACCAGGGGTTTAGATTGCAGTTCTTCTCCCGTGTTGTCTTAGTGTTACCTCATATTAGTCTTTGAGTGAAAGACCAGGTTCAGTGTTTCTTAGTGTAAACTCCTCAAACTCTCTGGGTGAAAGATCTGGGATTAGAGTGTGGTTCATCTTCAGATGTTTCTTAGTGTAAACTCATTTCATTTCATTAATTAATTCTGGTTGTGAAGCCAAGGACTCTCAGAAAAGTGAATTTTATCACTGTACTAGCCAAGAACCCAATAGAGAGAAGACAAGGAAGGTAGTTTCAGTTTTAGATGTGGGAGGTCCATAAAAAAACACAGTCAGGTATTTGACTGAAAACCCAATCCACATTCAGGGCTTGATTCGAACTGCGTCCTAGAGGTAGAAGGCGGGGATAGATACCACTACGCCAGCCGGACATCCTTGTCATTGTAATCTCTGGGTGAAAAACAGGGGTCCATAGTGTGGTTCTTTGGCGTTCTTCGGTGTTTTCTCAATTTCACCGCCGTATGATAGTCTCTCTCTGTGTGAAGTACCAGTGGTTTAGAGAGCATTCCTTCTTCAGTGTTTTCTAAGTGTCACCTCTTCATTACAGTCTGTGTGAAGGACCGTGGATACAGTCTATAATTCTTCAGTGTTTACTCAGTGTTATCTTATTGTCACCTCTTCATTACAGTCTGTGTGAAGGACCGTGGATACAGTCTATAATTCTTCAGTGTTTACTCAGTGTTATCTTATTGTCACCTTTTCATTATAGTCTGTGTGAAGGATCGTAGATTTAGACTGTAATTATTCAGTGTGTTCGCCATGTTTTCTTAGTGTCACCTCTTCATTGTAGTCTCTGCATCATTGCATCTTTTCCTCTGACATTGATTATTTCTAAAACAAAGTCAAACAACAAAAGGTAGAATTCAAAATTAAAAACAGTGATGAGAATACATAAGTTACCTCAAACCTTCAACTATTCAATGACTGGTTTTGTCAAAGCTGTAATAATGGCATCTAAGTTGGCAGAAGGTTGCATCGCAGCACCTTCTAAACCAAGCAGTTTAGAGCACCGGACTCGAGCTCTGGTGTGCCTAATGAGCAGAGTGTGGGTTCGAGTCCCAGTTCTGACACTTGACCATTATAACTGTGTCCTTCTGATGAGAGGTAAAGCCGTGGGTCTTGTGTCTTATGTAATGCATCCAGTTACACTTATCGCTAAAAGAAGAGGTTTGCCCTAGTGTGTCTGTAGAGTTGGTGCTGTAGTTCACACTGCTTATTATAGGATTTAAACTGACCTCTCATTACCGAGTCTATAAAATGGTCTAGTGGTTAAGACATCTGCTGATGCAAAATGCATGGCTTGTGGGTCCGAATCCCACCCAAGTAGCCTTGGGGTTTTTTTCTGGCAGGACTCGGACAACACCAAGTAATACAGTGCTCTCCATGCATTGATATATGGGTAAATTTAAAGATATGGTTTGAATACCAGTCATGTCTTAGAGCAAAATGCCTTGTTATAAATGCTTCTCTTCCCCGAGAGGTATAAATGGGTACTTTTGAGGGTAGAGGTTGATAATGTTTATGAAAAAGCCTTCTTAGCGCCACAGCAGCTGGGGCTGTATACTCCCAAGGAGCTATTGTAAAATGCGCTATATAAGAACTAGTTTCATCTTGAAGAGTACCTACCGATTAAATTCTTGATGAGAGAGAAGTTGAATCCTCATCTCATGTGATTCCTTGATGTAGTCCGGGATGTTTTCTATAAGACATGGTGGCAAGATACTTGGAATGTATTTAGCAAACAGGCCTGGGTGTAAGTCCGCATAATCTACAGCAAGAACAAGATCAAGTATAACAGTGGGTAAAACAGAATCAAATCAATCAAATTTAGGCAAATTCTTGAGATGAATCTTGGAGGAGTTTGTTTGGTTAAGTTCTGGTTTCTCTCTGTCGCTAGACAACCAAGGTTTGAAACATGTTGAGATTCACCAATTCTTGTCTATCTCCCATTAAGATGGGAAGTTCGGCTGGACGCACCCCGATGTCCCTGGCAACTGCCATGACTTAATCTGTACAAGTGAGCTTGTGTTTTCATCTATTTTTCCTCCTATGTATTGGTGCCCAGGTGATAAGCTGAGAGGCCCGTTCTTTGGTGTTTTTGTACGAGTGCCCTGCGAATCTCAGATGTTGCTGTTTTTAGTACATAGTTTTGGTTAATTGCCAAAGTCTGGTTGATGGTTTCTGTATGAATGCCCTTCGAGTCTCAGAAATTGCTGTTTTTAGTAGATAGTTTTGGTTCATTGCTAAAGCCTGGTAGATGGTATCATTCTTTTAGACTTACCTGGATTAAAGGAGAAGAGTCCATGGACTATATCTGATGCAATAGATGGATCCACAGAGAAAGGTTTTTCCTGCGCTTCATGTAACTGCACTAAAAGTTCAACAAGGAATAGTTAAATATTGGTGAGAATTCTCTATTGATCTCAGGAGTCATACATCTTACCAGTTTATTTGTAATAAGTTCAAAATTGAAACTCTTAAAGTAAGATGAGATCAGCTCTCCTTGAAACTTGGGACCCAACTTGTTTACCCATCAGGGTACAGAGACTGGCTCCCTCCATGTAGATCCAAGAACCTTTGTAACTCCTTTTTGCCGGACAGAAAGGTTTAAAAACAGCCCTATCCCAGTTTTAACTAAATTTGTATATGTTTTGTGTGTATACTTTATCCTTTAAAAATTTTTATGAATCTTTGCATGTTTTTATCTCTTTGTAAATTAAATTCAGATACAATTGGCCTCGCGCCACAAATTTTGATACATTTCAATAAACCAGAGCAATAATAATAATAGTAAATTTGGACTGATATTTTAAGTTTTTAACTCTTGTAAAGGACTTTGTACCACATTTTAATGTTGTATTTTAATAATTGCTTGGTATGCAACAAACCATGATACTCCCTAAGTAACAGCTATCAAATCTGTCAATTCTTACCTAGTGCGTGATATATAGTTGTATTCAAGTGCTGTAAAAACAATTTCTCCAATTCCGGTCTTAGTTCTGTCCTGAGCTTCTGAGTGATATAAAATCTATTCTGTAAAAAAGAACAAATAAACAGAAACATTATATTAGTGCGTTGGATCTTATCATACAACATTGGTAAGATTCAACAAACAAAAATGATTATGGCTTCTGGGTGACACCCGTGAATGAAGATATTGACAAAAAAGGGAGACTGCCAATATAGGCTAGATAGCTCATTTGGTGGAGCATCTGCACATTAATATGGAGGTCGTTGGTTCAAATCCCGCTCTAAAGTCATTTTTCCAAATAAAAAAAATAGATTAAAAACATTCACAAAGACAGAACTTACCAAAAATGTAAATATGGGTACTATTCCTCCAAGAGCTACGGTGTATTGCTTGAGCACAGAATGGAATTGCTTCAGAAACTCGGTCCCAGTGCACATCTAAATGACAAATCAAATAAATATTTAAGTGCTTTCAACAAATGCAGAATTGAAGAACTTATTAAATCCGTAACTACTAAATCACTTTTTACAATCATAATCTGGTATTACAAAACCTTGGTTTGCTGTTAATTTCTGTAGCTAGACTTGTCATTTCACAAGTCCATCAGCTTTTTCATCGGTCAAACTTTATTTTTCAACACTTTCATTAAAGCCATTGGACCCTTTCGGTACAGAAAAAAAATAAAAAGTTCACAGATTTACAAATAACTTACAGGGTTTACAGAAGGTAGTGGTGAAAGACTTCCCTTGAAATATTATTCCATGAAATGCTTTACTTTTTGAGAAAACAGTAAAACAATATAAATTCTCGTTAGCAAGAATTACGGATTTATTTTAAACACATGTCATGACACAGCGAAACGCGCGGATACACGGGTGGGTTTTCCCTTTATTTTCTCCAGACTCCGATGACCGATTGAGCCTAAATTTTCACAGGTTTGTTATTTGATATAGAAGTTGTGATACACGAAGTGTGGGCCTTGGACAATAGTGTTTACTGAAAGGGTCCAATGGCTTTAAACTGATGATATGAAGCGGTTTACATCAGATGGGACTTCAGCAATGAACAAGCCAGAGCTCGAGTCACATGCTCTTAACCATTCTTCCACTGCACAACCCTCCCTCCCCCCCCCCCATAGCACACTTGTCTACCTGTTCCAATACCTGTAGATAAATGAATTTATCCTGCAAGTAAGCAGTGATAAGTCTCCTCAAATCCTTGTACATCCGCTCTGAATATTGTTGACAAACACATTTATAAACGCAACTGTGGAACAAACAAAATATTCATAATGTTAAGTACACTTAAAATTTTGGAAATTTTCTCTTAAAGGGAATCATTAACTGATTTCAAAAAAAGTTTAAGGGAAAGTTTTACATGGAAATTAAGACATCAAATCTACAATGACTGCAAGTTTGATAACAAAAGGATCAACATCATGTTTGTTTACTTGATAAAACAATCAATGAAGAGTGATACCAGCAATCAGGGAACCTTAACTACCCTAGAAAACTGTTACATGTTCCCATCAAGAGCTAATGAATCACTCAAAATTCACGACAAACTCATGATATTCTTGTCAACCACATTGACTTATTCACATAATGCAAGACTTCTTTTTTTCTGGAATGAGGTATTTGATTTGAATTGATTTGATTAGTTACCTGTACATCTGTTCATAAGATATTCTGATGGAAACTCCTGGTTGTTGATAAAGTAACTGTCTCACTGCTTTGTCTAACTGCATCCAGTAACATGCCACATAATCATCATCTGTCATTACTGTATAATTAATTTAAATATAAATTAAATTACGGTAAAAATTAATTTATCTTTTTTTAATGTAAAAAAGAAGAACAACAAAAAACCAACATAATACTATAGTTATTTAAACACTAAAACTAACCTGTCAACGATACGTTTTCAAAGGTGATCACGTTTTTAATATACATATCACACAAGATTCATAATTGGAATCCACAGTAGGTAGTTATAATAATAATAATAATAAACAAGTATTTATATAGCGCCTTATGCCAGGGCTTCAGGCGTTTTCCACTAGAAAACAATATTTTGAAAAACAACACCAAAATACAGAAACTGCAATATTAAAAATCAAAAGAAAGGTAAACAAAATTAAATTAAATTAAACAAAACCACCAGGGGCAAACCATGTTTAAAAAATACTTCACCATAGAGGTGAGAGGTTACCAGCACCTCGCCCTTACGTCAAGAACCTAAGCAACAAACATAAAATTATTTTAAAAATACTAAAAATATTTAAATACAATAAAGAAGACGAGAAGAGCGAAAATAAAATCAATACATAACAATGTTTATATCATATTCATAAACAAACTCGATCTTCATTCGATCAGTTGAATTAAATTTTAGAATTAGAACATATTAATTTATTATATTAATTATATCATTAAAAAAGACATTTATCATTCAAGATCAGAAAACGAAAAACCAACTATTGTTATTGAACTATTGCAATAATCATAACCCTAGATCAATCCCTATGAACGATTATTACAACATAGCAACACACAAAATAGGCCTACATCGACTCGAGCTAGTCCCGACTGGTCACTGTACACAACCCAACGACATTGGTCGGAGGTCGACTTGTCTCGGTCATGGTCATGTCAGCGAATTGAATGTCACTCAAAATGTTTTAGTTACACAACCACGTATTTACCTGCATTCCCGTAAGTAGATTGAAGAAGGGTTGATTCGCCGTTACTTTCTGGCCCATGAGTCTTTTTGGATTGCTTTCCATGATCTTCTTCGTGTATGTTTTCCATTGTTTGGAAATTTGGCCTTTTTTTTTACCCAATCATTTGTTCTTGTATGTTTGTAAACAGTGTGTGGCGCAGTGCTTAAGTGGTAGTCTGGCCCCGAACAATCAAAATCATATAAATTGAGTTGACGTATGCTTGGGTTCCATACATACAAAACAAAAACATAGGGGGCGCTATAATCCTTTCATCATAACATTATCAGCTAGATAATGAAAACAGGTTGTTTTGGTTTTAATTGAGTATGGGTCGACAACTCTGTAATTTTAAAGATTGCTTCTTCTTTTTTACAGCACACGACGTGTTTTAAAATATTTCAAAACTTTACTACATAGAAAAACTTTATATAAAGAACAATAGAGGGCGCACTTAAAAAATTGGTGCGCCACACTCGGACAAAGCTCAAAGTTAGGCCGTGTCCGAATTGGCGACTTCGGCTACAGCTCATAGATATAGAATTAAATAACTAGATCGGCCGCGCGTACATACGCGCCATTACCCGTGTAGAAAATAAAATTGTTCGCCATGGACGCGGTAAAAATTTCACGTTCGAAAGGCGACGCGCAAAAATGAACACGGGAGATAGGCCTTTGACGCGCTAAATGTCACGTGCTGACGACAAAAAGTCACGTGCTGACGGCAACGCACAGAAAATGTACACGGGAGATAGGCAATGGCAGCCCCCATGCCAGAACCTGCGTATTTACGCGCGGCCGATCTAGTTATTCTATTCTATATCTATGCTACAGCTACGGCTAGGGCGCGCGCGTCTGCTATTCTTCAACACTGACAGACGCGCTGATCTAGCCGTAGCTGTAGCCGAAGTCACCAATTCGGACACGGCCTATATCTGGGAAAAAATAGTTAACAGTCAAAATAAAAGTCTCTCAGTCTTTTTTCTTGGTATTATTTTTTTCAAGACCTAATCAAAAACTATATCTGACCACTAAGACCACTAACTTGAATTTGATCACATTTTTTTTTTTAATTAGGCCGTTGACTTGTGGTGGACTCATCCAATTAGGACACTCTGGCCACTAGCAGGCAGCGGGCCAGCTCAGCATAGCGCATTTTTCCCGCAGTACTAGATTAGCGTCTACAACACAAAATGTAAGCAAACGAGACAACACAATAGCGTTCAACAAAAAAGTGAGCTTAAGATGGGAAATGGAAGTCACATTAATTTGTTGGCTATTTTAGGATCGACACGATCGACGAGATCCCATGACGTGACAGGATTAAATGTTCAAGGTAGAAAGTCAACAATCCATCCCAGGGGCACCCTTTGAATTTTTTCCCCCAATACATTAAAGTTTCTCCCCAACCCCCTGATGTTAAAATCGCTCATAGCCGAAAACTAAAACTACCAAGTCGTGAGCATGGCCCTCCTCCGTGATTACAGACTTTTCACAGTGCGTCGGACATGCACGTCCATGGTGGGTTGAGGAACGTGCCGGGCAGAACGCAACCTCACTGCAGCTGACCCCGGCCCCTAGCGCCCGGTGCAGAATAGCTGTACGGGGCATACTGGCTTGCATTGGGCCATTTTTCTAGAGTTAGGAAAATTGCTAGATTAGCGCTTTTTACTTTAAAATAGTTTGTTAAAATAGTTATTTCGGTGATGTACTGTAGGCACTGTACACGTAATTGGTAATTACACAAAATATTTTATTTGCACTAAAATCTTACTTGGAACGAGCAAAGGAGAGCTTGTGAAACACGGACTCACTCTAAAGTAACGTAATTTTGGAGAACGAAAAATTTCTCACTAAAATAATAAGAAGCCATTCCTACCTGAAAGCTCACTATTAAAAGTATAACTTAAGTCAACACATATAGGATCCCACCTTGCAATTGTGTAGCTCAATTCCTTTTCTTTTGAACTAACATGGTCCGCCATTTTTGATGAACCATTGCGGACCGTATACATGTATCACGAAATAGTACAAGGAAAACTGGACCACACACTTGAACCGTGTGGATCATTATAATCTACTTTAAAAACATCTTTCCAACCGTATTCCTTTAATAACAAAGGCTTGTTTAAAGCGCCAAATCCGAAGGCAATCCGCAATTGGAGCGTGTCCCTTTTTATAAGTGGGTGCGTTCGTTTAGCTTCCCTGTGTCATTCCCGGTCTGCCCCGGTGCGTTCGAATAGCTTTTGACGTCATTCCAAGGGCTCACCTAGGTCAGCCCCCAATGTCCTGCTTGTGGAGTGGGTCACTTCTAGCCCCAGTTAAAGGAACACGTTGCCTTGGATCGGTCGAGTTGGTCTTTGAAAAGCGTTCTGTAACCATTTGTTATAAAATGCATATGGATAGAAAGATGTTGTAAAAGTAGAATACAATGATCTACACAAATATGCCTCGAAATTGCGTGGTTTTCTTTTTACCTCGTCGACTTATCACGGTCGGCCATTTATGGCAGTCAAATTTTTGACTCCCATAAATGGCCGACCGTGTTAATTCGCGACGTTAAAGGAAAACTGTGCAATTTTTAGTGATACTTGTGTGGATCATTATATTCTACTTTTACAACATCTTTCTACCCATATGCATTTCATAACAAACGGTTTCAAACGCTTTTTATAGACCAACTCGTCCGATCCAAGGCAACGTGTTCCTTTAAACGACGTCACCCGAGTGAGCACCGCGGGGTAGACCCAGGGAAGCTAAACGAACGTGCGTTCGTGGTGTTAAACGAGGCGGGAAAAAACACGAAGAACACCAATAACTACATGTTCAATGGGAGCAGTACAAAATGTACATGTATTATCTTGCACAACAATAACATGAACGAAATCAAACGCCGCTCTTTCAATGTTTTCAGATATTTAATTCTTTGCTGTTTTAGTTTAAACAAAACAAATTGTCAAACCTTTGAGAAAAATATTGTTGACAAACAGTTGAAACAAATGAAACCGCGGCAAGTGTTTACATCTGATTAAAAGGTACACAATGCTTTGGATTATCAAAACAAACTTTTGAAAAAGTTGGCAAAAACAAATGTTTATGACAATTTAAAGCACTGTTAAATTTGCATCGGCGATGAAGAATATCGGGAGTATACAGCTAAGTTCACATCGATTGTAACAACAATTATATTATTCGTTATCCTGATGCAAAACTAGCATTTCATAGACGTTGTTACACCAAAATTTAAATGAGAGAGATTGGTTGTTGCAAGCTTGGTGTTTATATCCCCTTGTGGGAATGCCAAGTCCCATTTGGGGAGATCATCTTTAAAAAAAAACATACAACAATGTAAAATAATCGGGTAATTTATTCTTCATAGAATACTTTCTACTTTATTTCTTCTTTCCCCTTCATATGCACTAGGAAAAGAACGGACGAGTTAAAACAATATGGAATTTTCAAGAAGGTTTTGTAACCAAACTGATATCAATATCAACCCTCGTTTTTCCCGTCTTTCTTCAGCCAGGTGACATCATTGAAAGAAACTGCTGCAGATTTGTGACATTTCTTCTACCCCATTTCTTCTGACCATTATTTGCCATCAACCCATAACACAATTCACAGTCACTGAGGCATGATGACTTTTAATTTAATATCAATTTTAACACAATGCAGTTTGTTAAATAAACCATAAGGTAAACTGAAGAATGGGTAAATTTTAACGAGTTGGGGTTGAACAAAGATAAATTTTCGTTGGTCTCACCCCATTACCCCAAAACATAATGAAATTTTGATCACATAAACAATTCCAAGTATGTCCATTCAAATATAAGCAATAAAATAAACTATATTTTGAGCAAGAATAGAAACGTTAGTTTATATGAATAAATTGAGCTGAAAATATAAATTTGATATCTGAAAAAATCATGGTTTCGTTCTTCAGTTATAGTTCAAAATGCTGTACAACTGGAAATGTACACTCATGTTATGATGTTGTCTCCAAGGAACACATGTATACTGCATATGTTCTGGCGTCACCATGATTGAAGAGTAACAGCTATACAAACTGTACTTGATGGCTGGTCCATGATCAATTCAGTCAAACAACCTTGTTACTGATGGTCCCAATCTCATCAATTTCACATTCAACCACATCTCCTCGCTGAAAAGAAATAAAGAAAGATGAGAATGATGAGTAAATTAACTGACCGCATCTCATTCCATTGTTCAATATTAATGAGATATGCTAGATGTGGTACTTTTTGTACTCAATAAGTTGATAATGGTAGTAGCAACTGAAACATATGAATGTTTGGGAATAACTAACTCTAACTAACTTTAACCAAATAAAGTATATAATATGCTCACCTTCAGATAGACTGGTTCTGGCTTCCGAAACACACCAACACCTGATGGTGTCCCTGTTAGAATAATATCACCAGCCCGCAACGTAACAAGCCTGTAAAAATATACAATTATTGGGAATTGGTATTTGTAAAACTTAGCTTCTTGTGATCATACATTTTAAAAGATTGGAAAATAAAATTACAAAAGAAAGAAGAAACATACCTTGACAGGAATTCAATGGTTTTCATTGTGTTAAATATCAGTTGATTTGTGTTGCTATTCTGCATTGTGACACCATTCACTCTGCACCGGATTCCCAAATTATGTGGATCTGCAATTAACAACAAAAACAATTACTAAATTTTTCTTCATTTATGGATAAATTGAGCCTTGTAAAAGCCTTGTGAGATTATTCATTTATATGATATTATTAAAAAATACATGATGTATGGCATTAGATCTGTAAATATTCTCTAGAACTCCGCAAACTGCAAACGGGGATTCATGATTATTTTCTTGTTAACGATGGTTTACCTGATAATTCATCCTTAGTAACAATAGCTGGACCAAGAGGACAGAATGTGTCCATTGTTTTCCCAATCAACCATTGTCCACCATTTCTTTTCATCTGCCAGTCTCTTGCACTAACGTCATGTGCTACTGTGTAACCAATCACATGGTCCATAGCTTCTGACTCCTGAAGAGAAAACAATAGGGAAACAAAATTAACAATAATAGAATTAATTTAGAGCGTACAGTAAAATAAGTTCAACAATGGTAATTTCCAAATCACTGCTAGTGTAGCCCAATAAATAGTGACAATTATGCTGGACCCCCTCCACTGTATTGGAACTATTTGGGGCTTTACTTCGACAAGCTCTGTTTTATGTACAGCCTACCTACTCCTAGAACTATGAGGTCTATTGTCTCCACTATCGTGAAGATGATAGCGGAATGAACCTCATAGTTCTAGGAGTAGGTAGGCTGTACAACAGAGTACATCCTACTCCGTCCGTACCCAGTCATACCTTGATGTTTTTGCCACCTTTTCCGATGACAATAACGAGCTCCACTTCCCAATCTAAGGCTGTTGTGACTTCTGGATAAATGATGTCATCTCCTGATGCAATGATGGTACTCGCAAACTTATTGAAGAATATTGGCTCGGTGGGAATGGGGAATTTCTGCTCGATACAGTGTTCTCTGTAGTTCATTCCAATACAAATAACTTTATCACAGTTATTTATTGGCGCGAGAAGGGATATTGTGTCTCTCTTTAGAATATGCTGGCCTGTTGATATAACTCTGCAAAAATTAAATACACACCATTCATTAAAGCCATTATGCACTTTCGGTACAGAAAAAGAAAGAAAAAAAGTTCACAGATTTACAAATAATTTACAGGGTTTACAGAAGGTAATGGTGAAAGACTTCTCTTGAAATATTATTCCATGAAATGCTTTACTTTTTGAGAAAACATTAAAACAATATCAATTCTCGATAGCGAGAATTACGGATTTATAGTTAACACATGTCATGACACGGCGAAACACGCGGAAACAAGAGTGGGTTTTCCTGTTATTTTCTCCCGACTCCGATGATCGATTGAGCCTAAAATTTCACAGGTTTGTTATTTAATATATAAGTTGTGACACACGAAGTGTGGGACTTGGACAATACTGTTTACCGAAAGTGTATAATGGCTTTAAAACAAAATAAAATAAATAAACTGAGCAGTGAAAACTCACACAATTGTGGCCAGGGCCTTATATTATATGGCCCTGGCCACAATTGTGTCTTTGTTTATCAAATGTAAATGTTTCCTAAAATAAAGCACTTCAACTGAAAACAAGTTCTTTAAAACTTAAACAATTCAATTAAATAAATGAATAAAATGTAAACTTATGACAACTGCATGTATGTATGACTATAGGATCTGGACAAAATGATAAACTTTTCCGAGCCAAGAGAGTCAATGACTGAAGTTGGGCTGTGTTTCTGTAAATGGCTCTCTTTTAACATTACATGTATGTACATGATGATGGATGGGTCTTTATATATTTATCGAGACGACTCGTGAGACGAGAGTCACAATACATCATAATTATACTTTTAAGTTACCGCCCAACCAACAACTACTTACTGCTTAGCTGCATATAAAACATCAATCCCGCCTTCCAAGAAACTCTTCATATCTCCTGGGATCTTGGAATCCCCTTCGCACAGATCAACAACATCGCCATCCTTCGAAACCTCTGCACCAACACTCACTGATCCACCGCACTGTTTTCTAAACTGCACCAATCTCATGTTTACTTGAGTTGAAATTGAGAATAACCTGACGGGTTTAAATCTAGCGATCTGTGCGCCAAAAGTGTGTTTGTGCAGCTGAAGCACAGCTGAAAATAGACGATGAAGTTTCATGTACACGCCCCACTTCCCTGGTTGGGATTACGCAAACAAATCCTGGATAATAAAGCACTGTATCATCGTTTTGTATTTTGAACTTTTTGTTTCCACACAACTCAACGAGAGAGATAACAGTCTTGATCTAGACTCATTTAACATGCTTTTAATATGGTTATTTATAGTGTGGTGCTAAAACAAGTCATGTGATTTATCACGTGGTTATTCAGACAGAAGTTTTCGCTGGTATTCGCATGTTTAGTGCGTGTGGTTTGATTTCTTTCAGACACCACTGAAACCCTTGCAACCCTCCTCCTCCTCTTTGGTTTTTTGGTGAACTGCAATAATGGCGAGTTACGGAAAGTAAGTGTGTTTCTTCAAAATAGAAGAGTAATTGAAGGTTTTTGAACATTTATATTTGTCATCATTTCAATTCGTTTTGTGTTGACCAGACTATGATGAAGTGAAGGCAGTTGAGTGAATTACACAACAGCCATCTGCAAAGTCAAATATGTTGTTGCTATTTCGATGGTTTGGACTGTTCTGTTTGTTGACGTCCTTGCTTGAAAATTAGTTACACTAAATTCCTAAATCATGGATAGATAGAGGAAGAAAACCCACCAATTACTTTAATTATCCCGTATCTATTGACAACAATTTCGTGTAGGCCTGGTGTACTGTTTCATTTAATTTCAAAATAATTGACTTTATTTTTTATGATTAAGGTTAAAGCCATTTAATGATTATTAATTATACACTTTCGGAACAGAAAAGAAAAACAAAGTTCACAGACTTACAAATAATTTACAGGGTTTACAGAAGGTTATGGTAAAAGACTTCTCTTGAAATATTATTCCATTAAATGCTTTACTTTTTGAGAAAACGGTAAAACAATTATCAATTTTCGACATCGAGAATTACGGATTTATAGTAAACACATGAAATGACACGGCGAAACGCGCGAAAACAAGGGTGGGTTTTCCCGTTATTTTCTCCCGACTCCGATGACCGATTGAGCCTAAATTTTCACAGGTTTGTTAAATATATAAGTTGTGATACACGAAGTGTGGGCCTTGGACAATACTGCTTACCGAAAGTGTCCAATGGCTTTAAATTTTTGGGCAGGTAGGAGGAAATCAGGCACTTTCAATTTTGATTTTTTAAAGTAAACCCCACAATTCTATCCTAAAAGTGTTAAGTGTACTACAAATTACTCAACTTTATAAAGAGACGAGTCGGATTAAACCATTCTGTGAGAGGGGTGTTACAAACCTGTGCAGCAGTGCGTGGGCGCTTTATGCGTGAACGGCGGGTATAATTGTAAACAAACAGCGCATGCACTGCCACACAGGTTTGTATCGCCCCTTTCATAGAATGGTCTAGTCCGACTCGGCCGCGGCTCGGCAGTTCGTCGATCTACATGTAGTAGGCTGGTGCGTGATTTATAAAGCCTTGAGCATATATTATTGAGAAGTCAAAAAACGTGCTATCACTAAAAAAAAAATTACCCCACAGCTTCAAATCTTTTCCAACTTAACTCTTTCTCCCTTTTTTATCTCCAACCTTCTGACCTTGATGTTGAATACTTGTTTGTGTTTTATTTACAGGTTACCGTGCCCTATTGAGGCTACTACTAACTGCAAGGATCCTGCTTGTGATGGTATCGTCTTAGTAGCGAGTAGTTTAGACAAACTGACTGGATGTCTGGAGTCTTATAAAACTGCTCTCCACTCTCAGCTGAAGGTACGTCTTACACAAGCCCTCCTTGTTGGGCAGTTCAGCTCTCTTTTAACATCAGTCTTATTATATTCGCCATTAAAACTCACTATCTATACTGTCTGAAATTCAAAGATTTCAAATTCTGAGCAAGTCGTACCAGTTTGATTACAAATTTCTCTCACTTATAAACATCCCACACTACTCAAATGACTTTGTATTCCTTACATTTGTGGAATTACTAAAATACAAGCCAGCAGGGATATGGTGACTTCATCGAGGCCAGCAGGGACAAGGTGACTTCATCGGGATATGATGTTTTGAAAATGGCAAAAAAAGCATACGTAGTACAAAAATTACGTTCAAGTTCGTTGTGACTGGGGACCAGGAGAAGTCAGGTCACTTGGCTAATCTTCCAAGTCATTTAGATTATGTTTGATTAAGACTTTGTTTTGCTACACTGCAGTAGAACAGTACCAATATTCCTAGGTGGATAAATCCTTGGGTCAGTCTGTCTCCTTGATTGCCCTACCCGTTGACCCTCCTAACGCCTTGATCCTTGTTATTATTCCTTCTAGGTGGATAAATCCTTGGGTCAGTCCGTCTCCTTGATAGCCCTACCCATTGACCCTCCTAACGCCTTGATCCTTGTTATTATTCCCTCTAGGTGGATAAATCCTTGGGTCTGTCTGTCTCCTTGATTGCCCTACCCATTGACCCTCCTAACGCCTTGATCCTTGTTATTATTCCTTCTAGGTGGATAAATCCTTGGGTCAGTCTGTCTCCTTGATTGCCCTACCCATTGACCCTCCTAACGCCTTGATCCTTGTTATTATTCCTTCTAGGTGGATAAATCCTTGAGTCAGTCAGTCTCCTTGATTGCCCTACCCGTTGACCCTCCTAACACCTTGATCCTTGTTATTATTCCGTCTAGGTGGATAAATCCTTGGGTCAGTCTGTCTCCTTGATTGCCCTACCCGTTGACCCTCCTAACGCCTTGATCCTTGTTATTCCTCCCTCTAGGTGGATAAATCCTTGGGTCAGTCTGTCTCCTTGATTGCCCTACCCGTTGACCCTCCTAACACCTTGATCCTTGTTATTATTCCTTCTAGGTGGATAAATCCTTGAGTCAGTCTGTCTCCTTGATAGCCCTACCCGTTGACCCTCCTAACGCTTTGATCCTTGTTATTCCTCCCTCTAGGTGGATAAATCCTTGGGTCAGTCTGTCTCCTTGATTGCCCTACCCGTTGACCCTCCTAACACCTTGATCCTTGTTATTATTCCTTCTAGGTGGATAAATCCTTGGGTCAGTCTGTCTCCTTGACAGCCCTACCCGTTTACCCTCCTAACGCCTTGATCCTTGTTATTATTCCCTCTAGGTGGATAAATCCTTGGGTCAGTCTGTCTCCTTGATTGCCCTACCCATTGACCCTCCTAACGCCTTGATCCTTGTTATTATTCCTTCTAGGTGGATAAATCCTTGGGTCAGTCTGTCTCCTTGATTGCCCTACCCGTTGACCCTCCTAACGCCTTGATCCTTGTTATTATTCCATCTAGGTGGATAAATCCTTGAGTCAGTCTGTCTCCTTGATTGCCCTACCCGTTTACCCTCCTAACACCTTGATCCTTGTTATTATTCCCTCTAGGTGGATAAATCCTTGGGTCAGTCTGTCTCCTTGATTGCCCTACCCGTTGACCCTCCTAACGCCTTGATCCTTGTTATTATTCCTTCTAGGTGGATAAATCCTTGGGTCAGTCTGTCTCCTTGATTGCCCTACCCGTTGACCCTCCTAACGCCTTGATCCTTGTTATTATTCCTTCTAGGTGGATAAATCCTTGGGTCAGTCTGTCTCCTTGACAGCCCTACCCGTTGACCCTCCTAACACCTTGATCCTTGTTATTATTCCGTCTAGGTGGATAAATCCTTGGGTCAGTCTGTCTCCTTGATTGCCCTACCCGTTGACCCTCCTAACGCCTTGATCCTTGTTATTATTCCCTCTAGGTGGATAAATCCTTGGGTCAGTCTGTCTCCTTGACAGCCCTACCCGTTGACCCTCCTAACACCTTGATCCTTGTTATTATTCCGTCTAGGTGGATAAATCCTTGGGTCAGTCTGTCTCCTTGATTGCCCTACCCATTGACCCTCCTAAAGCGTTGATCTTTTCTCCTACTGGTCCAGTCAATCGAGACTACGATGACGTCCGGCGTTTTGCTGATGCTGGTGGAGCTGGTATCCAACGGTAAGATGTCCATATTATAAAAGTTGTCCTTAATTAAGTTTAAGGAAATGTCAAGAATTGAACTTTAGTATCTATGAAACTTAGGCTTAGTTGGTTTCTCTACTCATTTACACACCTTTTGCAGGCAACTTGGATTACCAATTGCAGTGCATTATAAATGACCCTTTTGGTAGTACATGTGTCATTTTTCAAACAGTGTTTTCCAATCCCAACGAATAATATGTGAATATTCAAATGTGAATACCTTTCCTTATTGGTTGCCTGGAACTGGTTGCCTGTAAGTTGTCTCGTGTGGATTTAGCTGCAATTACTAGAGCTTTTACCATGACTTGTAATACCTAATTGTTGCTGATCTTTGATTTGTTATAGTGCCATCCAAGCTGGATGTCAGACACCACTCTTAATATGTGCTCCTGATGATGTCTTCCCCATGACCAGTCTAACTGCATTACTGGGTGCTTTGCAAAAGCTCTATGTGGTAAGTAATCATTCTCCTATCAGGTTTGCTGTTGTTGCAAACACAGCATGAAGGCAGCTTCTAATACTTTACAGAGGCTTTGGAGGCAACTCCGATGCCCCTGGTCATTGCCTCGGTGCTCCTTGAAATATTACAATACAAATTAACCAAGGACAAAACGCCTTGGTGCCTTTGCTTTTCAAAATCAAAGCATCAGGCCTGTGAAGAAATTCTAGCTGAAACAGGGTTGCTCGTTTTACAGTCCATACGGATGTGTTAGGCTTGGGTATCATCAGTCCGAAGCCTGGCCGATAATGCAGAAAGCACTACCTCCCCTAATTTTACGTAGCAAGTGTCACGACCGGGATCTTAACCCACACTCTGCTGGTCAAACACTAGAGCTTGAATCCGGTGCTCTTAGCTATCGGCCATGACACGCCACATTATAAACAGTGTTGTAGCTAGACCAAATTTGGAAGTTAGCTCTAAATCAAATTGAGTCCACCCAGGGCAAGTGGTTCAACAAAACAAGTTATTCTTGTTTATATATGGGGTCATCATTGTTGATGTGCAATCTTGGGGAAACTGTGCTGGGCAGCACAGTGTATTTTGCTCAGAGTAGTGGGCAAAGTGTGTTAGTTCTTGGCAGGCCCGCCCGGCTACAACTCTGATCATAACTCTTATGTGTAATTCCTTCCATTATTTTCTTACTTAATCAGCGTTATCTATATGGAGCTAGTTTCGTTTGTTTACGTTTTCCTTTCAGCCTTTTGAGATAAGAGAAGATGTTCCAAGCAAGTCGCAAAAAGTAAAGAAACTTCTTGTGTGGTGTGCTGATGAAGCATCTAAAGGGACAATTATGAAACAGGCAGTGGCCATAGAGAGTGGAAGGTAAGATCAAAAGGTGTTGAGAAGCTGCTATAAAACATGAAGCCTCAGAAAGACTAAAGCATAATGCCACATAGTCTCAAATTGTACTCCTCAATTATTGTTGCCTCCTTCTGCATGTATTTTACAGTTTTGTTTGTGGAATTGTCAGTTATCTGTGAATGTTACGAATCAAGTAATAAACCCTTGTGGTTCATTACTTTCTATATAATATTAGAAAGTCACATCCCCTTATAAAGGTTATGCCCTGGCTGATGCTTCCTTGGTTGTATCATAAACTTGAGTGTAATACCTGACCATGCTGACTACACGGCAGCTAGCGGTTATTTGGCTTCTGACTGGCACCCCGAACAAAGATTTTGACTAATTGAGAGACCACTATCATAGCGCTGGAAAGCTCAGTTAGTAGAGCACCGGTACGTTGATCTGGAGGTTATTTTTCTTAGATTAACTGAAATGTTACAAGTTACAAGTCATATGCTGAGAAGTATAACTTACATGTAGTTCTGTTTTGTCTTTTCAGGCTTGTGGCTCGTGACATTGGTGGATCTGATCCAGAACGAATGGCTGCTCCTAAGGTTGCTAACTACATGGTGGAACTCTTTAAGAACTCTGCTAATGTCAAGGTAATTAGTACAATTCAACTCTATTCAATACATCATTTATTTCACTTTGACATCCTCAACTTATATAAGGAAGATTCAGTAGTTTCGAGCAGAAATAAACATATTTACAGTGAATATGAATATTTAATTGTTTATGTTACTTGCACAATTGACTGTAGTTAAATACATATTATCAAGTTACAAGTAGCTAATGAGTATGACATTAAATCACTATAGCTTACACATTATAGTATTAATAACTCATCTCAACTTCCATGACCTACTTGCAGTCTTTATCACAGTCTACAGCTTTCTCTTTGAGACCATTAAAGGCAGTGGACACTATTGGTAATTGTCAAAGACTAGCCTTCACAGTTGGTGTATCTCAACATATGCATGAAATAACAAACCTGTGAAAATTTGAGCTCAATCGGTCATCGAACTTGTGAGATAATAATGAAAGAAAAAAACACCCTTGTCACACAAAGTTGTGTGCGTTTAGATGATTGATTTCGAGACCTCAAGTTCTGAACTTGAGGTTTCGAAATCAAATTTGTGGAAAACGACTTCTTTCTCGAAAACTATGGCACTTCAGAGGGAGCCGTTTCTCACAATGTTTTATACCATCAACTTCTCCCCATTACTCGTCACCAAGAAAGGTTTTATGCTAACAATTATTTTTAGTAATTACCAATAGTGTCCACTGCTTTTAAAGCATAATGATTCAAGCGTTTCAAGTCATTTCACTTCCGGTTCTTTTCAGGATCACCCCAAAGTCACAGAGAGATTACATATTTTGTGTTACCTTATATCAAATAATAATAGTAATAATAATATGGATTTAAAAAGGGGCATTTTTCCAGAAAGCCGATTAAGGCGCCTACACAAAAAAGAAAACAAATGAAAATGATGGGTATCAAATACTTTCAATGTAGTAGTTAAATTAAAGGAACACGTTGCCTTGGATCGGACGAGTTGGTCTTTAAAAAGCGTTTGAAACCGCTTGTTATGAAATGCATGGTTAGAAAGAGGTTTTAAAAGTAGAATACAATGATCCACACAAATATGCCTCGAAATTGCGTGGTTTTCCTTTTACCTAATCGACAAGCTCGGTCCACCACTTATGATGGCCAACCGTGTTAGTTCGCAAAGTAAAACGAAAAACCACGCAAATTCAAGGCAAATTTGTGTATTGTATTCTACTTTTACAACATCTTTTAACCATATGCATTTTATAAAAAAACGGTTACAAACGCTGTTCAAAGACCAACTTGACCGATCCAAGGCAACGTGTTCCTTTAAACCTGATGTAAGTCTAAACAAGTTTGACTTAAGTTTCCTCTTGAATTTGTTGAGTGATGGTATTTGACAAAGTGTGAGAGGGAGTTTATTTATTCTACAGGGAAAGAGCAGCTTGGCAAAAGCACCGTCTCCATATCAAATTGTTTTTGATCTAGGTTCTTCAAACAAGTGAGATCGTGCAGACCTCAGAGGCTGACTGCTTTGCTCGGTAGTTCCACTTGTCTTGCTTTATTAACATTGATGCTAAACTTTTATTAAGCTTTGTATTAATTAAAATTTACATAAATGGATTGTTATGATTGGCAGGTTGGAGTCATTGCAGATGATAGTGCCCTTCTTGAAGCTTATCCATTATTCTCAGCTGTCAATCGTTGTGCTAAGCTTGTTGGACGTCATCAAGGGCGTATTATTAAGCTGGAGTACAATGGTGAAGGTGCTGTCAAGACAACTCTAATGCTCGTTGGCAAGGTAAGGTTTATGTGTGGTAATTACAATAGTTATTGTAAAACCCCCTTACAATGGTTCTGCCTTTTTATTGGTTTAGAATGCGTCACATGACTTGTCTTATTTTGATTAGCTAGAAGGTTGCGTGAATCTCAAGGCACTATACCAGTAGCAACCGATTTACCATCCCGTAGCAACTTATGACCTTTACCCATAGCAACAGCAGCTTCTTGGTATCTTATCAACTAGGCACAATTTATGTATGGGGTGTTTTAAAACAGATACTAACTGCTTCCCTTGCTATGGTTAGAACTACTCTTTCCATGTTTCCCGGAGTGTTCTATTTTCCCTCAGCTTCGCCACTGGAAAATAGAACACGCCTAGCGAACCACCTTGGGAGCTGTACCTGTAACCATAGCACTCTGAGCTGTCAATATTTGTATACTGTCACACTCTGTATTAAATGGACATCTTTTGTGAGCCATCCTCTTGCCTAAATAAACAGCTGTGTTCCAAGAAGTCTTTAATGAATCTTTGCATCTTTCGTTTGGTATGGAGTGGAGACATTGAGCTGTTTGATGTTTTTATATTTCAGGGTGTGACGTATGATACTGGTGGAGCTGATATCAAAGCTGGTGGAGTCATGGCTGGTATGCACAGGTATGAAACAAACCTAACCCTACACCATGTATTAGGCTCACGTTCATAGGGCTGCTATTTATCTCTGGGATTGCAGCAACAGAATAAATGTGGTTAACCCCAAATCTCCATAACTATGGGATTTCTTGTAAAACACATAAACGCTGAATGAATATTAATTTTGGTTTTTACACTGTATACTCAGTACTTTCCCGAGCTCTGCAAAACAAATCACAGGCATGTCACTGAGTATACGTAGCCCTGGCGGCCTTACACTTTCATATTGTACTACAGTGACATCCTGGACATCAGGGTACATTTCTGGGGCGGAAAATTTTCACAGCTTCAAAACTCAAATCTTATCTGCAAGAAGTCACTAATTTCAACAGATTCACATTCCATGGCAGCATATATTTTTCTGCGGTGGGTTTTGATCATCACATATTCTTCACAAATCCGTCATTTTCATGAAATAATGCAGCTCCCAACATTAAGAAATTCAAATTTGTGTTTTACTCTCAAAGTCTGCCGTGTGTACGCAAGACGCACAACGCGCAAATCTTGAATTGCGTTTGCGTATTAATGCTGTGCAGTCAAGATACGGTGACCAAGAATTCATGCGTCTAAGCTTGCATCATGCGTCTTCAGTGTGTTGCACACGAATGTATCTGCGTACGCACGGCAACAGACAACACTGTGAGAAAACGATCAAAACGGGGATTTTTTAACATTGGGAGCTGCATTATTTCACAAAAATGATTTGTGAGGAATATATGAGGACCAAAACCCACCGCAGAAAAATGTATGCCGCCATGGAGTGTGAATCTGTTGAAATTAGTGGCTTGTTGCAGGTAAGATTTGAGTTATGAAGCTTTGAAATTTTTCCGCCCCAGAAACGGGCCTTAATAGTTACATGTAGGACTCTGTATCTGTGTACAGAGAAAGAGTCCTATATTCTTTGTCACTGATGTAAATTTAACATCTACATGTATTAAAACGCTGTATGAAAACCTGTAGATGAACATATTAAAAGAAAGAAAAGAAAAATTTTAAACATAAGACAGACAGACAGACATGGACCAAAGTCAAATAAAACAGACACATCTGAATACCGGAGCATATAGTTTTCTCTTTTCTCTTCAGATGCTAATCCTGCATGACATACATGCATCTACTCAGGGATTTCAAAATCTCATACCATTTCTTTGTATCTCGCTAGTTAACTGAACTCTTTCTTAATAAACACCGGTATTTAGAGTTCAGATTTCAATTGAATTATGGATCATTCTTATGATCATGATCATTCTAACAGCAATTTTCTAAAACTACATATGTACTTTCATTCCTTGTTATGTAGTGTTGTGCGTTTTCATATCTGATATTTGTTTTTTACATTCACAATTACTTTTTGCATTTTTAATTTGAGTGGATTTAATTTTGTTCTATAGTTAGGTATTTCATTTAAATACACATTTGTGTTTGTTATGCTAGTTGATTCATAAATTGATGGGTATTTGTTTTAATATTACTAATTAATTTTGTGCTTTTAATATGGTACTATTTTTATAATGAAAATTTTAGTGGGCTGTTAAATAAAACAGCTGAAGAACTTACAAGTTTTACCTACTTTAATCAAACTAATATTAAGATTAATTGATCATTGACTCACTTTGAATCCAATAGAGATAAGTGTGGAGCAGCAACCGTTGCAGGATTCTTCCAAACTCTGGATATTCTGAAACCTAAAAACATCCGAGTTGTTGGAACTATGGCTATGGTCCGTAACAGCGTAGGAGTAGGTGAGTGTGATAATTACAAAAATGAATAACACATAATGAAACCTGGATCAAACTTCTTAGGCACGAGCCTTACCATGATTATTTGATGTGTTTAAATTTCAGGTCTACCACAAAACAGGGTTTTGGACATTAACTTTTTAAATACAGTTTGTCTTTTGTTGTTGGTTTTGTACACTGCTTACTACTTTTACTTGTCTTTAACTTTTAAGTGCGATTTCCTTGCCTTTGGCTTAATTAGTGGCATACTTTCCTTCATGTTGTCTTGTTTCTGTATTTGCTAATCAGTTTGTACAGTGCGTAGAAACGTTTTGGTTTTTTTGCACTTCATAAATGTTTCTTATTATTTTTATTATTTTTATGAGGCATTTGATAAAAGCCCACAAATTTATCAAAACTATACAATACGTGTGAAGTTTCCTACCTAAAGTACCTAAATTGTTTTTTAATATGTGATATGATGGGTCATTCTAAGCTCCTGGTGAGTTATTTTTGTGGTTTGTTGTTTTTATCTGTTTTCAAGACAATGCTTATATTATAATTTAGTTGCTAATATTAAATTTGTATTCATTCATTTTAATGTGTGTAAAAAAGCGTGTGTGTGTGTGTATTTTTATTGTGTACTTTCTTGTATTTTTATTAATATTTATTAATTGTTGAGTTTATTTATTTAAACAAATGTTTATTGGAATTTGCGCTATACAAATTATTATTGTTATTATTTATTATGAGCCCCCTTTTTCCATCAGAAGCTGATGAAAATCAATCTTTAGAAAATATAAGATGTACTGTTTTCTGCCATCCATGGCTTTTTCGTAAGTATGTGATGTTACAGCTTACATGGCCCAGAAACATTGCTGTTACTAAAAGTAGTTTTTACTTCATTGAGTTTGTCTTGACAGTATGTTGTTATTTTTGATGAAACAGAGAGCTATGTGTCTGATGAAATCATCACATCCCGAGCTGGTAAACGTGTGCGTGTTGGTAACACAGATGCTGAAGGGCGTATGGCTATGGCAGATTGTCTCTGTGAAATGAAAGAACAGGTAATGACTGAAAAGCAATAGACCCTCTGCACATTGTACATGTGTACATGCGCATCTCCTCTGTCCGCCATTCCAAAAGGAAAGGACTCCCCAAAAAGGCAGAAATGATAGAGGCACAAGTACCATCCTTTTGTTCGCGTTTTTGATGCACAAATGGCAGACAGCAGAGGCACGTGCAAGTCAGCTGCGTGTTTTGCAAAGAAGAATGTATGTAGAAAGAAGCTGAGCTGTCACTTTTATCTTAGTTACGCTTTTGATACTCCCCTTTACAGATTTTGAAATTGATGCAATGAATGCATTTGAGATAAAGAATGTCAGTGATACCCTTTCATGGATAATAATAATAATAATAATAATAATAATAATAATAATAATAATAATAATAATAATAATAATAATAATAATAATAATAATAATAATAATAATAAGACATTTGTAAAGCGCCTAATGCAAAAGCCTCTAAGCGCATAAAAGAAACAATAAAATAAACAATTAGAGAAAGATACAAGATACAAATAGGCAAATTACAAAAAAGAAGCTTTAAACAAGTGAGTTTTCAACAGGGACTTAAAACATTGTAAAGACTTAGCTTGGCGAATATGCACAGGAAGACTATTCATGGATGTGTGATAGCCACTTTATACTCTTTGCTTTTCAAGCCCTGTTGGAAAACAGCAATTATATGGTTGTGGGTTCGAGTCCTACCACTCAGAAAGTATACATTTCTGATCATACAAGCATAGTGTTAGCCAGAGGGGTGTCTGGGTGTCTTTTGGACACCCTGTTTTTAATTTGGACACCCTGTTTCATCTGTCATTTACATGTAAATTTATTGTAAGTGAACAATTTGGACACCCAGTTTTAAAATTTCCAGCAAACTTGGACACCCTTTTACCAAATCCTGGCTAAAACCTTGCATACAAGGAACAACTAGAGCTTTAAATCATTGATAAACACTTTGTATTTTTGTTGGTTGTAGAATGATGACATTACTTGATTGATAAATACATAAAGTGAGATGAGGCAGGCCAGGGTATCGTGATAAGCCATTGGCTGTATGGAAATGTAGTGAATGTAGTGGAAACCCATGTTTATTGTGATTTGGGGGTGTTATGACCAAGTGGTTTAGAGCATCAAAATAAAGTTCTGATGGTTAAGTCATCGGTGATAAGTCATTGGAATATGGGTTTCGGGTCCTGGTGACTATACTTGTGTCCTTGAGTAAGATACTTTACTATAATTGCTTCTCTTCATCCAAGGGGTATAAATGTGAACCTGTGAGGGTAGAGTTTGATATCACGAATGAAAAAGCCACTAGAGCACAACTGTTGCCCAGGTTGTATACTCCTCAGGGAGCTGATGAGATAGATTTATAGGAATGTTATTGGACCAATGACCAATGTAAAGTGCATTGAGACAGTTATCGTGAATTGCGCTATTATATGAACTAGTTATTCTTATTATTTTGGACTGACAACCTGACTGTCAACCTGATTGATATTGTTCCTCAATATGAAGCAGCAATATCTTCTAAAGTATTAACAATCAACAAATAAATTCTTTCACATTTGACAACCATTTCCAGAGCAATCTTGATATGAAATGTGCTGGAGAATTTATGGTGCATATTAGTTTTTATGTGCCTATCAATTTTATTTTCTTATTGTCACGCTCTTGTTACTGACTGAAATGAACTTCCCAGTTATTGATAATTTTGTTTTCATTTGACAGTATTTCGATAAATACTTTTTATGCTGCGAAATAGTTTTTTTTTTTTTCACCCCTGGTAATTGGTAATTTTACCATCAAGATGCAGTAATGACATCATAAATTACAGTTTTTAAAGAGATTTTTTCCCCAGAAACAACCTTTATAATGCCCAACTACTTTGGCTTCAGAGCTCAAAACAAGGCAGGGGAATAGTTTTTTGCTCTTAATTTTATTGTTGAATGGATGACAACATGTGTAATTTTTTACTTTACAAATATTGAATGAAAAATGAGAAGTGTTTTGGGGCTATTGCCTGAACATCTAAAATGTGTTTAAATGATTGAGTATGCTAAGATGAAGTAATTACGGTCATAATATCCAGTGTTATTAGCCTATAGTATTTATTACAATGTGTTAATACATTATTGCGGTAACACCATGCGGTAACACCATGCGTGTATCTGTGTGTATCTACTTACCTGGTACATGTAGATACACACATGGTGTTAAAGCGATACCTCATCATGCAATGCCTCAGATCATATATACACATGTTTTGTACATACTTGGGTCAAGCTAAACGTTGTTCAAGGCTTCAATGCTTGAAGCACTCAAAACTTAATTCAGAGGAACTAATAGTAATGTGACATATCCTTAGGCTTAGACAAGCATACTTCATACGTACATTGATCTTAATCTGGCAAACTCATAATTACATTGGTACATTGCAAGAAATATTACATCTACATATGTGGATTTATTCAGTCAGTGAATCTACAATGTGTTTGTTGTCTGTTACTCAATTCAAACTGATTATATCTATTTTTCATTATTGTAGAGAAGATGAAGATCTTGATTATATTTTATTATTTTAACTACTACTTCTTTTCCTTCTTACAAAGGAATTACGCAAGACCCTCCCAGAGCAATACAATCCTACAATCTTATAAATCATCTTTTTATATTTAATGTAGGCGCCATCCGAAACCAACGTTCATCTGTTTACCATAGCAACATTGACTGGACATGCCATACGTGCAATGGGACCAGCCTACACCGTAAGTGCATTCATATTTATCAGATTTCATTTATTTAATGTTTGCAGTTTGTCAAGTGTTGCTGTTTTAGTTCAAGAAGTGATTATTAACCAACAGTGTTTTTTTTCTTCTTCTTTAAAATTCAATAAAGTATGTGAATGTTCCGTACCAGACAATTATGACAGTGTGAAACATGACTTGAACTTTCTGCGACCTCTTCAAACATTCCAAACTGAAACTGCTCTAGATACAACTTGAGAAAAACAATTAAATTGTTATTGTCTGATGTTAAGGTTTATTGAGTCTGACCTGGTAAGTAATCCAACATAGTGCAATGATCTATATTGTTTCTTATTATCATTACCGTGACAACCCTAAGGCTGAAATCTGTTTATGATGTTCTGGCAGTGTAATTTGTATCGTTTATCCTCAAGTCGTTGAGATAATCTTGCTGCTTGTATTGCCGCTTGCTGCTTAACTCAATTTAATCCCTCTGACTGCACCAGAAATTGTGCCAAGAACCACCCTAGGGTGCTAAGTTACGCTGATCCCGTTAGATTTTAGTTTAAATAGAAATCCATCTGTTGTAACAAAATCTTGAATATTCTCCTGTAACTGGCTACAACAGGATGACTATACCTTGGAAAGTACAGTTTATGATCGTGAGGTCTGCAAACAAGCTTGTCTCTTGATCAGGACTTGAGTGTTCAGTGTGACATCATGATTTGGTCATTTAATTTTGTTTGCAAAGGGTCCCTTAAAGAGCAAAGGACACTATATTGGATGAGCAATTACTGCATGAATTTTAAAGCTTTTATAAAATATATCAGATCTTGGAAGTTTAGTATATTTCACAGCTGGCTTAAAGGTCTTTTTCCAGTGAGTTATTTTAACAGCTGTGTTTTCTATAAACTGATTATTCATAGTAATTGATATCCATGTTCATAACACCACAAGTATCTCAAGCTAGGCAAATATCTGGATGTCTTTGATGTTTTCTTTAGCTTCAAGGACCATTGTTTCTCTTTGGGGATAGCCTAAACTTATCCGCCTTTTGTGCCGGGGGGGGGGAGGGTTAAAGCCAAAGTATACCTTTAGTTTTTTAATCTTTCGATAGTTTTCAGTGTTAATTTATTCAATAAAACTATGTATTAAATCAAATGTGAACATTATGATTTTTTATTGCCGAAAATCTAGATCAGTTATGTCCATGTAGGAAGAATAATCTCCAATAATTATATACAATCTGAGAAGATAGACCTTTTCAGATTCAAATTTTGGGCGTGCAAACTTGTATAGTACTACATAAACATTTCTTAAAATGCTTTATAGTTTTGAAAGCTATGTAGGCTTCTAACCAAGTTAAATTCATTGCCTTTAATTTTAAGAGTGATAACAAAATGTATACCTTCCCTTAAAAGTCTTTATAAACAAGGCAGGTTACTATGAAACCAATAATTGTTGTTGAGACTAAATTCTTCACTAATATCATTGTTTTTAAAATAATGATGAAAGTAAAGAATTGAATAAAATCATGTTTTTCTTTGCCTTCAAAATGTAGATTTATTCTTAGCAACTCTGTCTTCCTACATGTACTTCTCTTTAAATGTCCCTAACCATATAGAAAGACTGTCTTCCTACTTCTCTTTAAATGTCCCTAACCATATAGAAAGACTGTCTCCCTAAGTTCCTACTTCCCCTGTAAATATCTCTAACCGTGTAAAGTCTGGGCATTTTGTCTTGAAGTGCCTGCTGTTGGCAAAGTATTTATGGAGCTGTTCCAAGTGGCTAACTGAGTTAAGACTGTACCAAGGCCTCTTCAAACATAACAGCTCGGCGCCTTAGACTCCTAGAAATCTGGATGTTCTCTTCTAAAAGTTCAATAATGTTTGTTCATCCCTGAAGAGCAAACGGCAATTGAAAGTCCATTTTCAGATCAGGTTATGTTTTAAAAACAATTCTATGAGGGTGATGAAAGTGGTCAAATAAATAGCACACAGGGAGAAAAAGGTCTGTTGTTTTTCTTGTTTAAAGATAAATAAGAAATTCAAGTCACTCCTTCTGATGGTGTGTTTTCTTGCTCTTTATTCAGATTGTTCTTGATAATGGCCCCGCCCAGAAGGAATCCCACGCCATGACTTTGCAAGCTGGTAAGATATCATTGGCCATTTTTAAAGTAAAAACTCAATCTTTTTGATTTTCTTAGGGATGTAAGGGTCCAGGGATGAAAGGGTCCATGGATTATTTGTCAGCTTTTCTTGGAGCCAGACAAAGGTGCTTTATTTTATTGTATTTTACGTCATAATAATAATATTAAATAACTAGCTGCTATTTAGTGCATTTTACAATAATGTATCAACTGCAGCGCTTTACATAAGTGCTCTTGTAATCGGATTATGTTAATAGATTATCGTAGGATATCAGTGTATAGGACACATTCTCATGTAATTATTTTGAATATTGTTTTACAACTGTATGTGATGTTTATTATTTCTTGTTTATTTCAAAGCTGGTGATGTGATGGGAGATCCATTTGAGATTTCAACCCTTCGCAGAGAGGTAAGTTGTTTCTAATTCTCATTTGACAATTTTGTGATTTAGTCCAAAGTGTGACTACCTAAGCCATATTCCCTTAACACACAAACCCTAATCCACCCGTAACACCCAAGACTCATCCTTAAACTTCCATTTGAGATTTCAAACATTCTCAGATAGTTATGTTATATCTAACATGTCTAATAATAATAATATATGCAGTTCTTATAAAGTGCTTTATCTACTCCTGATGGGCGGCTTAAGGCAATCAGTATTTTTCCTACAAGCTACTATGTGAAGATACATGTTTGAGTATTATGAGTATTAATTTACATACATTGTAGCACCATTCACGAGCGATATCTCCTTACATGTGTGGTTGTCTGGTTTTGATAAGGGCCACCTGTTGGTCGAAGGGGGAAGCTGTATGATTGGCTGGAGTTACGAGCAATATCTCCTTACATGTGTGGTTGTCTGGTTTTGATATGGGCCACCTGTTGGTCGAAGGGGGAAGCTGTAGGCTGCACACAGAGCCACCTATTTAGGTTTGAAGTGAGGAGCCACCTTTTTAGGTTTGAAGTGAGTGGCGACCTGGGAATCCCATTAACATTCCAGAGTTGATGTTTCGCAAAGCATGCAGAGGGGTAAATGGCATTGTGTATTACCATTTTGTACAGGGGGGTTAATTTCGTGTGTTATTAAAATAAAACAATATTAAAGGAACACGTTGCCTTGGATCGGTCGAGTTGGTCTTGGAAAAGCATTTTGTGACCGTTTGTTATAAAATGCATATGGTTAGAAAGATGATGTAAAAGTAGAATAAAATGATCTACACAAATATGCCTCAAAATTGCGTGGTTTTCTTTTTACCTCGTCCAATAACACGGTCGGCCATTTATGGGAGTCAAAATTTTGACTCCCATAAATGGCCGACCGTGATAGTTCGCGACGTAAAAAGAAAACCGTGCAATTTTGAGTGATACTTGTGTGGATCATTATATTCTACTTTTAAAACATCTTTCTAACCATATACATTTCATAACAAACGGTTTCAAACGCTTTTTATAGATCAACTCGTCCGATCCAAGGCAATGTGTTCCTTTAAGGCTTTATGAGAAACAAAAATACATGCATCTGTTAAGGATGTGTTTATTATAATTAAGTCACTCATGTAGGCCTACCCAACTTTCCAGCATTTTTTAAACGCATCAAACAGCAACCCATTGTTGTTAATAACTTTATTTGTTCCATATAAAAATAACCATGTACCATTGGTGGTACAGTCCTTATGTCATGCCCCACATACAGAACGTATACACACAAAAGTTGCAACATTTTCAAGAAGAAAGTGAATACATTACTGATTCTGTTCATATAGGTTTTGCCAGTTCTTCAAAAGAGTACACGAAACTACCGTTAAAGAGTAGTATGCTTTCAGAGTTACAAACTTTGTGAAACATCAACGGCTGTTTTGAAGCTGTAAACTAACATTCCATTGGTCAAAGTTCTGAAGCAACAAAATTGTTAGAACTTAAAGCAGTTTGGTCAGGACTCAGGATGTACATTTTTCCAAATCCGTTTTGTATTAAGCAATCGGCCGTCGGGTTTAATTTCGCGTGTTAATTAAAAAATATTTATGAGAAACAAAAATACATGCGCCTGTTACAGATGTGTTTATTATAATTAAGTCACTCATGTAGGCCTACCCAACTTTCCAGCATTTTTTAAACGCATCAAACAGCAACCCACTGTTGCTAATAACTTTATTTGTTCCATATAACCCTGTACCATTGGTGGTATGGGGTACAGTCCATTATGTCATCCCCCACACACAGAACGTATACACGCAGAAATTGCAATAATTTATTTGCAAGAAGAAAGTGAATACATTACCGATTCTTTTCATATAGGTTTTGCCAGTTCTTCAAAAGAGTACATGAAATTACCGTTTAAGAATAGTATGCTTTCATAGTTACGAACTTTGTGAAACATCAACGGCTGTTTTGAAGCTGTAAACGAACATTCCACTGGTCAAAGTTCCAAAGCAAAATTGTTAGAACTTAAAGCAGTTTGGTCAGGACTCAGAATGTGCATTTGCCAAATCCGTTTTACGGTATTAAGCAATCGGCTGTCAGGTTGAGCCCTCATGTGCGGCTGAATCGGGTACTATACATTTTTACGAATTTCTCCATGCAAATATAACCAAACTGGGTATACAAACCCTCAAAATAACAAGGCTAATGTTTTCTAAAAGTGAAATAAGTGAGAGGACGTAGGAGTAGTTATTAAAGACCAATAAAATTACCATTTCTATTAATTTAGTTTGTATAGGGTTCCAGAGATATGATAACATAAAATTGGATGGTTTATCAGGGGACTTCGTCACGCGGGGCGCGCGCCATGGCGGATGTTGACCGGAAAGTTTACATGAGAATAAACTGATATGAGAGAGGCCGACGCTCTGTTACTCCCCAAAAGCGGTGGTAAAAACAGTAGATTATCTGTTGCACAGCATGTTCCGAAAACTCGCTTTATTTGGTGCTCCGACAACTTTGTATGCGTCGTTTGACGTACGCTCGATAAATCACGATGGGGGCCTAAGATTCTAAAATCATGTGAACATTATTGGAAACAAAGCAGCAAATCATATTATAGCAAGAGGGTACCACTTTCAAACAAGCCTTTTTAGTCGGGTATCTCCTCTGCTATTAGCAACGGTGATGATTGTTGGGGGGGGGGGGACCAGACTCTCCTTGGCTATCAGTGACTTCGGATTTGTTGCGGAGGAAACCAAATACCACTGCTGATTCCAAATTCATCGTGATATACAATTGTCTGATTGGCTCTTTGACAAAGACCGAGTGTTGTCGGCAATATTTGAATTATACCCAATGTGCTCAACACAATAAAGTAAGTGTGTAATTATAGCAGTGTACGTGCTATATTTTTAGTCGACTAAGTAATTACCCTTACAGTCATCTTGGCGGGGAAATACTCGGTGCAGTGAATAAAACTAATACAATGACAAAAGCCGATTGAATTAAAAGTATGCGTAAAAGAGGCGAAAAATAATCCATATGTCTACAGATAATGCATTGGCCCGCTCGATCAACACTAAAATATCACGAAAAACCCTACATATCATGCCATGAACCATCATTGCCAAGTACACCCTTCCCCAATATTAAAGCTCAATTCCAGAAACACACACCAATTCCTTTAGTTGGAACTATGTTGTGCACGCTCAACGATTTATCAAAATACAACAAATGACAATATTCCATACCGATTATCTATACAATTTCTAATCCAATCCTACGAAATGATTATTACCTTTAAGAATATCTCCCTTTACCCACATTACCTTTCACAACATTTGTATATACTAGAATCCTCCTCATCGCTAGTGAGTATTAATTTACATACATTTTAGCACCATGTAATGGTATACAAGGTGCTGTGGTGCGATATGCTGCCAATCAACCAAGAACACTGGGGCAAACCGCTTCTCTTTTACAATAACTGCGCTGGGTTCTTTTTATGTGCATTTCACGACACAAGAGACCTATAGCTTTAGGTCCTATCCAAAGGACGCAGCAATAATTGTCAAGTAATTTGCTTAAGGACAGAAGTGTCACAACCAGGACTTGAACCCACACTCTGCTGAACAGAAACACACGAGCTTGAGTCATGTGCTTTTCTCCTCTCGGTCATGACACGCCAGTCAGGCAATATTGTGTCTTTTAGTCTAAAGTCCAAGACTGACTTAACATCAAGTGATTCATAGAAACCATTATGTCTCAACAGAATCCTCAGTATTTGATTTGAAATATTATTCTGAATTTCCTGAAGTGGTTGGTGTGCACTTGAGGGCTGCATAGTGTAAATAAAGACCTGTGACTGTGAGGGTAATTGCAACGGGGATGTTTGATGAGGAAAGAGGCTAGATGTGTGCAGATGGTTGTTATCATTCATACGAGTTATCCAACAAGTTAATAAATAAAAAACGAAATCTAATTATTAAGAGATTTTTAACTGTTTTACATCTCTAAGAATATCCAAATGTAAAGATGTTATATTTCAGAGTCCATCAATCATACTGTAGTTAAGATCACATTAAAAGGAATGTGTACATTTGGTAATCCCTCCAAAATTAATAAGGGATTAAAAGGGTAGCGACAAGTTCTTAAACGGCCGTTTCAAACCGGCAGGGTCGTTGCCTTGTGATAGGGCCTTTATCGCATGGCAATGGCCCTGCAAGGTTTTAAACGAACGTTTAAGAACGAGTCACTACTCTTTTATTCCCATTCATAAATGCCCTTTCAGTAAAAAAAAAAACGTTAAAAAAATACACACACTCTATCAATTGAAAATTTGAGGTTTTAAATATTTTTTCAATTTTTTTGTAAAGAATCTGTGTGATGCGACCGGGTTGTGTGTTCGCGCACGTGCTTAGATTACCGGCCTTTACTAATAGTTATGAATTGTGTTCCACGTCATAATCTTACGCTCCAGCTGTGTTTAAACACCCCACGTGACGCGCTCTCCACCAATAGGAGTACAGAAACAGTCTGGGGTATTTATAAATGACCATTAACAACTTACTCGATAAGAAATACAGCGGCTTTTGATAGTATAAAAGCATTTTGAGAATCGATTCACTTATATCAGTTAAAAAATTTCAGTTTTTCTCTTCCAAAATTTTAATCTGCCAAGTTTATTGAAAACCTGGGACAAATATAGTTTCTAAGCAGAAAGAATAATCCCTCAAACAGCCATAGAGCATCTTATATTCAAATTTTGGAGGATAAAAAGTGATATGTATTTTCTTTTTACATAACTGCAGTACAAGTGAAATGTTTCACAAAATGCTTTAAACTATCCAAAGCTACTTCTTTCCACATAATTTGTTATTGCCATTGTTTTTCAGATCATTACCAAATGGCATGTATACAGACCGGTTAAAAATACACACCCTTGATTTACAATCATCCAACAGAAAGTTACTATCTCTAATGAGTTGGGGTGGTTCTGAAATGAACCGTTGGTTTCTACTCAACGTTTCGCTCAGTATGCTCTGATCGTCTTTTAGAGAAAGCTGCGTTCTTCAGAACCACCCCCAATCTCATTAAGAGATTATAATTACATGGTGTTACCGCAAGCCTTTCCATACCGTTTTTCCACCATGCAAAGTTTCAAATCCTACTTAAGTCTGATGTTAAAATCTTTATTTTTTTTCATTTTATTTGCCATAACAAAACAAAATACAAGACCATATACCCCAAGATCCGCAAGTGACAACCAAAGCAAATACATACTATGATTCTTAGATCTGTTGCCCCACATCATGCAGTTATTAATCTGTGATTGTCTACTATATTGCCCCACGTCATGCAGTTATTAATCTGTGATTGTCTACTATATTGCCCCACATCATGCAGTTATTAATCTTTGATTCTCTACTATATTGCCCCACATCATGCAGTTATTAATCTGTGATTGTTTACTATATTGCCCCACATCATGCAGTTATTAATCTGTGATTGTCTACTATATTGCCCCACATCATGCAGTTATTAATCTGTGATTGTCTACTATATTGCCCCACATCATGCAGTTATTAATCTTTGATTCTCTACTATATTGCCCCACATCATGCAGTTATTAATCTTTGATTCTCTACTATATTGCCCCACATCATGCAGTTATTAATCTTTGATTCTCTACTATATTGCCCCACATCATGCAGTTATTAATCTTTGATTCTCTACTATATTGCCCCACATCATGCAGTTATTAATCTGTGATTGTCTACTATATTGCCCCACATCATGCAGTTATTAATCTGTGATTGTCTACTATATTGTTTCAGGATTATGAGTTCCATAAAGGCAAGTCTGAGTATGAGGACATTCTACAGGCTAACAATCTTCCATCTACAGCTACTGCACGTGGTCATCAATCACCGGCAGCATTTCTTATCATGGCATCTGGATTGGATGGGGTGAGTTTACTCAAATACTTGCACTTAGAACTCACAATTCTAGGCATTCCTGATGTATGTTTTCCATCTGGTTGGTCCCATTTTATAAAAGGGTCGGTCAGGAAAACAGCCTTGCCAGGCCATCTTGCAATTGTTTAAAATGCAAAACTGCATGTCCTTGTAGACGACATGTTGCTGTGTTGGTAATCATAAACTGCAACTCCTTCAAGTACAGTATGTTAACATTTGATAGAACTTTAGGTTTCCAGGACATTGCTTCAATGTATGAAGGAAGCAAAGTTCCTCATATAGACGGAGCCCAATTTTTGTACATGAAAGACTTGTACAGTGTATTTGATGTCAATGTATAAGGCAGGCTTTGTGTCTTGTACCCTGTACCCTTATTTATTGCTGTTGTCAAGTCAAATTTAGAGTTCTGTCTTGATGTACTTGTGTAGTTCCAAAATGTGATTATTTCTGATTATTTTATACAAATCTGCAACTTTTTCATAAAAATGGGGCATAGAGGAGTGGACAGGCTGCCACCATTATTTATCACTATATTTGGCTCAATGAGAGGTGTATGTAGTGTACATGTAGGTCCATATTCCAGCATACCATCATGGCAGATTATCAGCCTGGTTTTCGGTTCAGTTATAGTTATTCTAATATTTTGACATCAAATCCCAAGTGCTTGTTGTCTTCCTTTGTCAAGTTAGGGACTCATTGTGACACCGATAATCTCAAAGATATCCATATAGATGCTTACTGTAATACATGTGTTCTGTACAGAAAATAAATTGTTTAATACCAACATGAAGTCCATGCCTTGACTCTCAACTAGTGCTCAATGGCATCTTCCTTTTAACCTCAATGAGGGCGCTGTTTGGACCAGAGATATCATTTGCATATGTAAATTAGTAATGTCTGTCATTTAAGTCATTTTTGTCACAATGATTAAACAAAAGCTGTTACAGAAAGTCTGCTGCCCTCTGGTGAGAATGTGGCGCCAGTACCCATACTTACAATCAATCAATTACATGGACCAGGTAAAATGTTTTTAATGCAAAAAGTGTAACTGAATACATAAAATTCAATCTTTCCCTCAGTTGAAAAACGGTGTTTAAAACAGAAATTTAAAATAGCTTTTAATATAAAAAATGGATGGTAGAGTATCAATACATCACTCATGTAAACTCAATTGACAGATGAATAATCAAGATCCCCCTCTGAAAGATGTCATATGACGGTATGATTTAAGGTTTGCTAAAAGGGAAGGAGACCCTGAGAAGCTTTTATGATAATCAGATGTAGGTTGAGTTATGATCACAGTGTAATCTGAGTTAAAAGACAGACAGAATTGACAGTTCATATTTAGTTTCATTGTAATTAAAGGCTGCATTACATGACGCCCCTAGATAGTTGAAAAGGCCATCTACATGGTGTAGAGGGAAGGGAAAGGAATGAATTAAATCAAGAAGAATTTTCCAGGGGCACAGTGAGTCTAGGTGGTGGAGATTGTAATTAGAAAAGTGTGTATTCAAATAGATTTTTCAACCCATGATTAACTTCACTTGAATCAGGCATGGTATTCTTTCTACTCTAGTCTGTTTTCCATATTGTTTGCTTTTGGGAAAAAAAAAAAGGATTTGAAACTTTGCATGGTGTAAATACAATAGGCCTATAGTAAAGGTTTTCGGTTACACCATGTGTAAAAAATGAAAATCTCTAAATGAGATGTGTTGGTTCAGAACCATTGGTTTCAACTGATCTGATCGTCTTCTGGAGAAAGCTGTACACAAATTGTGGTTAATTGGTCTGAAATGTCTCTTATTGCCTAAACCATGTGTACATGTAGGTCAGCTCGTGCTCTCGATAAAATATTCCTACTTTTTTCCCAGGACCAAATATCACGCCTGTTAAATGCGATTGACTATAATGCCAACATATTGCACTAACTACGTCATCGCCATTCTTGGCAGTTATCCTGGCCTAAATACTTCCCAAACAGCGGCCTACTTTATCCTTTTATATTCCTGCATTAATGAAAGCACTTCAATAGACTTCTCATGTTTATGAAACAAATTCCAGCTTTCTATTAAGTCAGTGATATACAGATAATGACACAAGAATTTGCATTATGATTTAGAAAACCTCTACAGTTGTGCTAAATGTCAAAATGTTATTCATATCATGATATCGTTAGAGTTTATTATATCAAGCTCTCAGATATTGTGCACTTTTTTGGTGTATTGTTTTTGTAACTGAATCGTTTTTTGCCGCAAGCACAGTCTACAATATGCATTGTATACAGATTAGGATACATCTGTACTTCTGTATCAAACCTAACTGAGTCTTTAGGATCTATAGAGACTATAAGATGGTTTGATGAAATGTTCATGGAATTTGAGGTTTCAAAATATCCTCTCAGTTTCCTTAGATTAATTGAATAAGAACAAAAGCAAAGCAAATGTCTTAAGAACAATGCATTCTTTATAATATAAAGTCAATGTCTAAAGAACAATGCCTACTTTATAATACAAAAAATAAAAGTAAAAAAAATGCAAACTTTTTTATTCCTAAACTCATTGTCTAGAGAAGAATTCATACTTTGTTATTGATTAAGTCATTTTCATTTTGGGGTAATACTCAACCATGCTTGGTGACTTTATTATTCCTAAAGTCATTGTCTAGAGAAGAATTCCTACTTTGTTATTGATTAAGTCATTTTCATTTTGGGGTAATACTCAACCAGGCTTGGTGGCTTTTTTATTCCTAAAGTCATTGTCTAGAGAAGAATTCATACTTTGTTATTGATTAAGTCATTTTCATTTTGGGGTAATACTCAACCATGCTTGGTGGCTTTATTGTTCCTAAAGTCATTGTCTAGAGAAGAATTCATACTTTGTTATTGATTAAGTCATTTTCATTTTGGGGGTACATGCATACTCAACCATGCTTGGTGACTTTATTAATCCTAAAATCATTGTCTAGAGAAGAATTCATACTTTGTTATTGATTAAGTCATTTTCATTTTGGGGTAATACTCAACCATGCTTGGTGACTTTATTATTCCTAAAGTCATTGTCTAGAGAAGAATTCCTACTTTGTTATTGATTAAGTCATTTTCATTTTGGGGTAATACTCAACCAGGCTTGGTGGCTTTTTTATTCCTAAAGTCATTGTCTAGAGAAGAATTCATACTTTGTTATTGATTAAGTCATTTTCATTTTGGGGTAATACTCAACCATGCTTGGTGGCTTTATTGTTCCTAAAGTCATTGTCTAGAGAAGAATTCATACTTTGTTATTGATTAAGTCATTTTCATTTTGGGGGTACATGCATACTCAACTATGCTTGGTGTCTTGATAACCATGCATTGTTATTCCTACCTGTATTGAGAACAAAACCCCCGTCTCGAGTGATTCATCAAGCTGAAAATACATGTAGGTCAATTGAATTAAATGAAGTCATTTCAGGGCATGGTGTTGTTATCCAGCAAACTGGAAAGTGTGAATTTAACCATAATATGTTACCATGGTAACAATGCAGTACAAGCAGATGATGAGGCTGATGTTGATGTAGTTTTCGCTTATTAGTTTTTTTAAATCATAAAATTCATCTCGAGACGAGGGGAAATTATTATTTGAGGGTAGACAGTTGACCTGTTTTTATTTGATGGACTGTTTTTTAGATATTGTTGGACATTGGGAAGACTTGAGATGGAGTTATTTTTATTGTTATGCTGAATCATTCTAGATACATAGTTAGTCAGAGGGATGTCTGGGTGTCTATTGGAAACCCTGTTTTTAATTTGGACACCCTGCTTTATCTGTCATTTACACATTTATTGTATGTGGACAATTTGGATACCCAGTTTTTAATTTCCAGCAAATGTGGACAAAAACCTTGTTTAGATGTATAGGTTTTCCTATGAGTGAAGCTTCAGCTGTATTACTGTATACACAGGTGCATTTTAGAAGCTAAATGGCTCCCCTGCTCCCCTGTACATCTGATAAAGACTGACATTTCACACCATTCTTTTTGTTTGTAACTTGTTCTAAGCAAAAGCTCTTAAGGCAAACTCAGTGCCAAACTTGCCTTGTTATGGGTTATTGTTACTCGCATTACTATCATCAGGTTACTGTTTCATTTCAATATAACTCCAGGTCAAACTGGTTTTATTGGATAATTTCATTCTCCCTTTGCATGTTTTCTGGTGTTTTTTCTCTTCAATATAATTTTCAGTTTCTAGCAAATACACAGTCATTGTGTGAAATCAATACAAAAAATAGACTGGAAAAAAGGCAAGATTCTTAGCTCTAAGAATTCACAATGCTCCTGACTCCGAATGTAAAATCAGACGGTTGCGATTTATTCCTTATTTTGTATTTATTCAATCGCCTTGGCAACCTAATTCAATTTACACAGCTTATGCCTTGATATAAATTATTAAGGTGGATATGAATATTCATTAATCTAATATTACAAGGATTAAAGCTGTTTCACAAGGATTGAAGCTACAAGGTCTTATCAAGAATTGACTGCCCATTGTCACGAGTAAAGATAAATTCAATGTCACTTTGGACAATGGCTGTGTGTGCAAGAATAGAAGCTAGGAATTAATTGTCCTTGTGTTTCAAGTTGTTTAGCCTGATTTACAACGGAATACATTTTTGTCTAGATTTGCTACACTGTTTCAAAATAAAAAACACATAAAAATGATTTTAGTCACAAAAGCAGAGATGCACTGGATAATAATGTCAGGAGCAAGACAATAACTCATTGATCATTAGCAGTTTTATTTTGTTCAATACCTTAAATCAAATCTTGTAACTTTCTTGAATCTACAAAAGTATCCATTTAAAGTTTATCTAAAACTTACAGTCAAATCAGCAAAACAATAGACTTTGTATTATTTGTATAGTATTGGAATAATCTTTAAACAAATGTCAAATCTTGAAAACTAAATAGTTAAATTCAAGTTAAATTATTTTTAAACTTCAGTTTAGTAGAATTAAATTATACTTTTGTTTACAGTTAGTCTTGGTCTTCTGTTTGAGTGGAATTTGAATTGCAAGATGATTGAGCACGTTGAGTCGAATGGATAGACAGTAGAAGGAATTTTAATTACAAGATGGTCAAATGCACAATGTGTTTCACCCAGCAGGTGAATAATTCAATTTGTTTTCCTTCTAATTTTCATCTTAAGCGTTAAGGTGGTAAGCGGTTTACTAATAGTTTTTATCCTCGTGCAGTGTGTGTTTTTAATGGGACCTTGCTTGTAGGTTTTTTTCTGCTAATGTAATTTATTTTTATTTTCTTTGTGTAATTTATAGAGAGCTTGAGGTGCACTAGAATTTCCGATGTTTAGGATTTTAAACTTTTTAAACATTGGCTAAATAAATGATTGTCTTATCTTTATGTGAAATACTTTTTTTAGGATTAGAGTAGACTGGTTACAAGATGGAGACATACTCTAGGGTTTGAGAATGATGAGTGGAATTGCAAAATTAGTTGACAGGATTTGAATGTCAAGGTGTAAGAACACTTTAGGGTTTGAATTGAGGATGGAGAGTGACGTAAAGTATTATGATTGATAAGAGTTCTAGTTGACAATCCATTAATGTATCAGTCAGCAAAGTCTTTAAGGTACTGATTTAATACACTAGCATTTATTACTGCCTAGTGACACACACCATGCCATCAAAACAAAACTTGCCAACGGGATTGTTATTACTCAACTTGTTATTACGTGACCAAGTCATGATGAGAAGGATCGCCACGTCAGCCTCTGAAGTCAATGTTGTGCCTGTCAGTCTATATTTGCTATCGTTGTAGTATATTGATGTAAAAGAGGCAGGAGGGCTAAATGATGTCGCTAAAAGAGGGACGTAACTTGATAATGGGATTGTCCCAAGGGGGTCAGATAATCTAGGTCATACTGGGGATGGTAGAGCATTCACCTTATGTGGGAGGACAGAAAAGGAAAGTGGGTAACTCATTGAACAGACGGATAGACAAACAGACTGACAGAGAAGGACAGACAGATAGACAACAGACTGACAGAGAAGGACAGACAGACTGATCGAGAATTCACTTCATGATGAGGAAAGGAAAAGAAAGGAAATAGTACAGGTTGGTATAGAAAACTCATAGTAGGACAGACAGATAGACAAACAAACAAACAGACTGACAGAGAAGGACAGACAGACTGACAGAGAATTCACTTTGTGATGAGGAAAGGAAAAAGGAAGGGAATAGTACAGGTTGGTATAGGAAACTCATAGTAGGACAGACAGATAGACAAACAAACAGACTGGCAGAGAAGGACAGACGGACTGACAGAGAATTCACTTTGTGATGAGGAAAGGAAAAAGGAAGGAAATACATGTAGTATAGGTTGGTATAGAAAACTCATAGTAGGACAGACAGATAGACAGACAAACAGACTAACAGAGAATTCACTTTGTGATGGGAAAAGGAAAAAATAGTATTGTACGAGTTGGACTCACTGTGGTTGTCACTTCTCCCTCCTATCAACTTCAAATGAGAATAATGTCAGTCTGCAAAATGTGTTCTTTAAACCTTCTGAAAGAAACCATCAGTCAGCAAAATGACAATCATTACCCCCCCCCCCCCCCCAATGGAAATGCTGCTACAGGAAGGTAACAGTATTGTACATTTTTTTTTTTTTTACAAACTGACCATTAGTAAAGCACCTTTTCCTGTGGTAACAAAGAGCTTCGACAAAGCAAATGGAAAACAACATATAGACAAACAAGTGAGTTTTACGCTCCTTTTTTAACTGGGAAATGGAGGTCACATTGGCTAATGAGCAAGGTATTGAGTTTCAGAGTGAAGGAGCATTGCGTGAGAATGAGTGGTAGCCAGCTGACCATTGTATAAAATCTATGATTGAATCTGGATAGATAGTAATAGATAAACAGACACATTTACAAATAACATCTAAGATTCAAGGACAATATTCAATTTCGTATCCTGACAACCACAGTCATTGTACAAAATAAACTAACAGTTAAGATAACACATTGAAACCCTGATAACAGACAAATAAGATTCAGACATAACAACAACCTTGTAATGTTAGTACATGTAGATTATTGTATTGACATTACAACCCCACTGACTATGATAAAACTTAGCCTATAGGTAAGCTAGCTTTCCTAAGCTTCCCTCGCTCTTCGTATGTTGTAACCTTTTCCCAACTGATACAACTTATCATCGTAAGCCTACAGCGATGTCTTATCATCCACACACCCACAGTCTACCCATCTGACTAAAGTACTGTGTCTTACCATTCTATCATGTGCTTCACAATGATTGATGAAGAGCTCATTGGCTTGACTCAGGAATAAATAATCCTACGGTCTTGCCACTTTTTAAAATGAAAAATGTTTGAAATATTGAAACCATCTGTCATGTCTGTGGTGGATATTAAACAATGATTTCAAATGGTTCATGTTTTGTCATGTTATTCTCTGTATGTAACATTTGCAGATGATATTTATTAGTTGGAATAATGTTGTTTTGAGAGAGTTGATAGGGAATTGAACATTACTTGGCTTGGATGTTGTTATCAGTTGTCAAATATGCACGTTACTGTTGGTTTATCGCCATAGTGACAGTAAACGTCTTTGGTCTCTTAAAATGGAGTGTTTGATGGGGGGGGGATGCCTTTCACCTGCTTCAGTAGCCTCACACCTTACAGCAAGAACCGACCAAGTATCTTTGCATAATTGCAAGCATAGAAGCGTTGAAGCACGTGCCGTCCTAAGACTCATGTACAGAATATGTTAGATGGTCAATTGGAGATGTTTCTGGTGATAGAACAGGGGATTTTGGGAGTGTCCTTTTAGTCTCTGATTCAATATAGAATGCTGGATTGCACTGCAGGACTATGCATGTCAGAATCTCAAATCAGATTTCAGATTTTTAAAAAACACCTTGATGTATTTGAATTAAATTACACAGCAAAGGAATATCTCAACTCAGTACAAGCAAAATGGCGGTTTCTCAGTTAATTTACGTTAGCAACAGAGGTGTCTGGGTGTCTTTTGGACACCCTCTTTTAAATTCGGTCACCTATTTGTATCTGTTATTTACCTGTCGGGTAAATGAATTGTAAGTGAATAATTTAGTCACCCAGTTTTTAAATAAGAAGCAAATTTTGACACTCTTTCACCAATCCTGTCTGAAACCTTGGGTCTCGATGATCACAGGTACTGAAATTTTGTTTGCTACACTGTTTGTTAAAATGTTCTCGAATACACAATTCTCGATACACAGTATAAACAGATTTCTAAACCTTGAATTTTGCTAGAATTTTTTTCTGAATACATAACTTAATACTAATAAGACTAAGAGTACATGATCTGGAATGAAAGTAAGAAATTACTATGTCTAAATTTTCAATAGCAGAGGAAACCCTTTTGTAGTGGTACATGATGTTGCATATCACCGTGTAATTATAAATTGTTTTTATTAAAATGAAATAATAATAATAATATGAAGGTTTTTATAATGCGCTTCTGCAAAACATGATTAAAGGGCATGAAACAAACAAAAGGATAAAATAAAACTTGCAAGAAACAAATCATTAATCTACTATTTAGGAAAGAGATAGTTTTTATTATTATTATTATTATTATATTATTATATTATATATTATATTATTTTATATATTATTAAGTTATTATTGAGTTACACAGATGTGTAATATTAACCTGGGTCCTCTGAAAAAAACCAAGGGCTAATCACATGGGACGGGTTTCGAACCCACAACCTAAAGATGTCTTACCAGACTGGCCTGGTGGCCAGAGGCAGTTCAAATCCTATATTGAGTGTTGCTGGTACCACAGGGATTCAATAGACAGTAAAATCCAAGGGCTAATCACTGGGATGGGTTTGGAACCCACAACCTTTGCATTGCTAGTAAAGATGTCTTACCAGACTGGCCTGGTGGCTAGAGGCAGTTCAAATCCTATATTGAGTGTAGCTGGTACTGCAGGGATTCAATAGACTGTAAAACCCAAGAGCTAATCACTGGGATGGGTTTCGAACCCACAACCTAAAGATGTCTTACCAGACTGGCCTGGTGGCTAGAGGCAGTTCAAATCCTGTATTGAGTAGTAGCTGGTACCACAGGGATTCAATAGACTGTAAAGGGCTAATCACTGGGATGGGTTTGGAACTCACAACCTTTGCATTGCTAGTAAAGATGTCTTACCAGACTGGCCTGGTGGCTAGAGGCAGTTCAAATCCTATATTGAGTAGTAGCTGGTACCACAGGGATTCAATAGACAGTAAATGGCTAATTACTGGGATGGTTTGGAACCCTCAACCTTTGCATTGCTAGTAAAGATGTCTTACCAGACTGGCCTGGTGGCTAGAGGCAGTTCAAATCCTATATTGAGTAGTAACTGGTACTGCAGGGATTCAATAGACAGTAAAGGGCTAATCACTGGGATGGGTTGGAACCCACAACCTTTGCATTCCTAGTAAAGATGTCTTACCAGACTGGCCTGGTGGCTAGAGTCTGTTCAAATCCTATATTGAGTAGTAGCTGGTACCACAGGGATTCAATGGACAGTAAAGGGCTAATCACTGGGATGGGTTTGGAACCCACAACCTTTGCATTCCTAGTAAAGATGTCTTACCAGACTGGACTGGTGGCTAGAGGCAGTTCAAATCCTATATTGAGTAGTAGCTGGTACCACAGGGATTCAATAGACAGTAAAGGGCTAATCACTGGGATGGGTTTGGAACTCACAACCTTTGCATTGCTAGTAAATGTCTTACCAGACTGGCCTGGTGGCTAGAGGCAGTTCAAATCCTATATTGAGTAGCAGCTGGTACCACAAGAAGGCCTTTATCGCACGGCAACGACCCTGCAAGGTTTTAAACGGACGTTTAAGAACGAGTCACTACTCTTTTATTCCCATTCATAATGCCCTTTTGAAGCCAGCTTGTTATAAACAGCTCCAGCTGGTCATTATCAAAGGTTTAAACACCTCTACGTGATGCGCTCTCCACCAATAGGAGTAGAGAAACTGTCTGGTGTATTTATGAATAGCTGTTACCGTTGTATCTAGGATAAAGAATATTATTTGGTTTTGGCCCTTACACTTAATTAAGATTCAAGAGAGTACAGAGTATACAACATATAATAAAACGATGTTCCAAAATTAATTAGATTGGACAAATCTTGTGGGAATAAATGATTGATTCCTTAATCCAACATTGCTTGAAACCCTCATAGCTGACTATGTAAGCCTGCTACATTAAATAGCAATCATAATGACTACAAGCTGAAATATTCATCTTGATGTATCTGAATCATTACTTTGCCTGGCTGTACTCATCGGAGCACAACTCATCCGAGCATGTTGTGTACCCTGGAGATTGTATTGATTTTCTTGTAGACATCACTCCATATAAAAAATCTTGCCTTAGGCCGTTTTTCCTTTATGGTATTCCAGGGCAGACTTGTGCATTGTACCATAACACTATCATCCTAGCAATGGTAAACGTCCTCTTCCGATCAGCTTAAGTAAGGAGTATTATCTTTGAATTAAAAATAAATTGACTTGGAAAGAGGTAACAATTTCTATAGAAAGGAAACACGCTGACATGATTGTTTGTAATGAATATGTGAGGATAGTCAGAAACCAGTGAGGTTTTATTTCACAGAATCTTGTAAGAGAAGTGGCCCCCCTCCAAGGAACACGCTCATTACATTCTGTAAAAGAGACAAGAAAAACCAAACTTGATGTCCATGTGGTCGGTATGTCTATGTGGTCGGTATGTCTTATTCATGATCCTTATGGTCAGTGACTTGAAATGCAACTTGAGATATGTGAGCAGTATTCCCTGGTGTCATGTGTTCTTGTGTCATTACTACTGACTATTGATAAGCAGATTCACCCAAGCAATCACTAGAGTCTTGGGGACATTAACCTTTCCTTAAAGGAATTAAAAGACTCTTTTTATTTATTTTTAGTATTTAGCAATCTACTCTCGAAAGGTTTCTACAATAGTCTCTCAAATCAAACCATATGCATAGAAGAGACTTGTCCCACACTCGGCCAAATTTCATAGAGCTGCTTAAGCACCAAAAGTTGCTTTGAAGCACAACCAAAATTATGCTTACAAGAAAAAGGTTACCAGCTGAAACACCATTTCACATGTCATCTGTGACTGGTATCCTGCTTCTTTTTGATTAGCAGAAATCGTTTAAGCAATATTTTCTGCTTTATAAGCAGCTATAGGAGATCAGGCCTTGGAGTTTAGTGTGAGATTTGGCCATCTGAGATTTCCTGAATCTGTTCCTTCAGGTTTATGAGTTTTCTAAAAACCATTTCACACTATTTTAGCCTGTTAAACAGGTAGCAAATGAACACCAGTGGACACACATAGCTAACCCCTACTCCAAAGAAGTTGGTAGCTATTAGTGTAAAAAGGTCAACCAATTTTCCTAGGGAGTTTGTATAGTGTGTATGTGACATTGTATTGACGTTGTCGGTAACTCTATTTGTAAATACAAATTAGACATTAGATATTAAATATCTTCTGAGCTTCTGTTACGCTGAATGAAATCTGTACGTGTTTCAGTTTATATAAGATGTTTGAGATTACCTGCACCCACCCCTTCCCCCAATTTATTGCATTGAGGTAGTAAGTCAATACCCTGTACTGTTATCCCCAGACATTCCTGCAGTCTTCATGGCCTTATTTCACAGAGCTGCTTAAACAGAAATTATTGCTAAACAAGTTTCTGCTTAGCAAAAATTAGCAGGATACTAGTCACAAATTGAACATGTCTCATAGTGGTTTGGCTTGTACCCTTATTTTGGTGAGCACTATATTGTTGTGCTTAATAATAATAATAATAATAATAATAATAATAATAATAATAATAATAATAATAATAATAATGATAATGATAATGATAATGATAATGATAATGATAATGATAATGATAATGATAATGATAATGATAATGATAATGATAATGATAATGATAATGATAATGATAATGATAATGATAATGATAATGATAATGATAATGATAATGATAATGATAATGATAATGATAATGATAATGATAATGATAATGATAATGATAATGATAATGATAATGATAATGATAATGATAATGATAATGATAATGATAATGATAATGATAATGATAATGATAATGATAATGATAATGATAATGATAATGATAATGATAATGATAATGATAATGATAATGATAATGATAATGATAATGATAATGATAATGATAATGATAATGATAATGATAATGATAATGATAATGATAATGATAATGATAATGATAATGATAATGATAATGATAATGATAATGATAATGATAATGATAATGATAATGATAATGATAATGATAATGATAATAATATTTAAAACTTATATTGAGCCCCTAACATACAAAATGATCAAAGGCTCAGAACACATAATAGCAGGTTTTTTTTTGTGTTAGCAGCTCTTTGAAATCGGGCCCAGGTTTTGAACTTTTACCAAATCTGCATTTAACTGGAGGAAAAAAATTATCTGGTCAATGACATCATTTATTGGAGCATTCTAGTTTCATTGGGTAGGAACTTCCCACGGATTTATCAAATCCTGATATATTTCCTTGGTGGTTTTAACTAAATCTCTTTGATTTCCGTTTCATCTCATGAAGGATGACGATCTAGTGATGAATATTTTGATATTTGTGTTTTCCCAATTGCCTGCTATTCCCATAGGATCTTCTCAGTGTGTGATTTTCTAGAAAACACTGATTTGTTTGGATAAACAGGATAATTATAGCTGTGTGACCTACTAGAATCTAGAGATGAAAGCTACTAAGGTTGAGCAAATAAAGCTCTTCATACAAACAATATATAATGCAGTATTTGTAATGGTTCATGGGGGCGTGTGGGCGTGATAACGGACTCAATTCAACAATGCTATATGTAACAAATAAGAGTCTCAGTAAGAAAACAGCAGTTGGTTATCATTTAATCGCAATTAGTTGTAGTAAGTTTTGTGAGGGGTATCTATTATCTCTCACCTGAATCATTGACTGCAATGGTAACCAGTGGTTTTTGTTTTTTCTGTTTCTTTATAGCATGGAATTGACTCCAAAGTGCCCTTGAAGTACTCGCATCTTGACATAGCAGGATCCTCCGGTCCGTTTCCTGGGGTACCCACTGGCGCCCCTATCCCAGCACTCACCCTAAAATACCTACTATCCTAGATAAGAGGTTTATCCTTTGAGGTACCCATTGGTACCAACTTGGACTAAAGGTGTCACCTTGACATAGCAGGATCCTCCGGTCCGTTTCCTGGGGTACCCACTGGGGCCCCTATCCCAGCACTCACCCTAAAATACCTACTATCCTAGATAAGAGGTTTATCCTTTGAGGTACCCATTGGTACCAACTTGGACTAAAGGTGTCACCTTGACATAGCAGGATCCTCCGGTCCACTTCCTGGGGTACCCACTGGGGCCCCTATCCCAGCACTCACCCTAAAATACCTACTATCCTAGATAAGAGGTTTATCCTTTGAGGCACCCACTGGTACCAACTTGGACTAAAGGTGTCACCTTGACATAGCAGGATCCTCCGGTCCGTTTCCTGGGGTACCCACTGGCGCCCCTATCTTAGCACTCACCCTGAAATACCCGCTGTGACCTGAGGTCTTACCTTGACATAGCAGGATAGGTCCCATCCTTGGGATAGGTTCCATCCTTGGGATACCCACTCACCCTGATATACCTATTATCCTAGATAAGAGGTTACCCACTGTGACCCGAGGTCTTACCTTGACATAGCAGGATAGGTCCCATCCTTGGGATAGGTCCTATCCTTGGGATAGGTCCCATCCTTTGGATACCCACTCACCCTGATATACCTAGTATCATAGATAAGAGGTTTTTCCCGTTGGAGTACCTACTGGTACCCACTGTGACCTGAGGTCTTACCTTGACATAGCAGGATAGGTCCCATCCTTATACCCACTCACCCTGATATACCTATTATCATAGATAAGAGGTTTTTCCCTTTGGAGTACCTACTGGTACCTATTGGGACCTGAGGTCTTACCTTGACATAGTAGGATAGGTCCCATCCTTGGGATAGGTCCCATCCTTATACCCACTCACCCTGATATACCTATTATCCTAGATAAAAGGTTTTATGTCTTGCCCTGACCTAGTAGGATCTTCATTTCCATTCCATTGGGCACCCAACAACCCATACTCCAGATTTCTCCTGACTAGCTGTAAGTCATTATTGTTTTTGGACTAAATATATTTACGTGGTCCGTAAAAGCATGGTAAATTTCATTATTATTACTATACTATAATACACAATGTTGATAATTAATTGTAAAGACCTAAACATGGCTTTATCCAAACATTCTGTTTACTGGTTTATGCTATAATAGATGTTAAATTTGCATCGGGGATAAAGAATATTAATTTTGTTTTTTTACCCATACACCGATGTGTGTTAGCACTGTATACTCAGTATATTCAGTGGTTTAATTAAGGTTGCATTGGGGCTTTACCTCAATGGTAATTCACAGTAGGTAATGTAAGTCTATGTAAACGAATTCTAACATTAAATGTTTTTAATACATAAACAAGAAACACATACAAGACTTCTCTAAGAAAATAAATTAATGCAAAAGTGAAAATGAAAACGACGTTTTTTAGTGACAGAGAAACTAGATATTCTTGACAAAACATTCTTGGTTTTCAGCAGAATGTAACAGAAGCTTTCATAGTTAAACTATTTGAGTATCTAACTTGCACGTTCTCTTGAATGCCTGATTTTTTCCTCCTTCTTGTTCTTCTTTCCTTTTTATCAATAAGGAATATTTCTTGAAGTGGTCACAGTCAATATCCTACTGCCCGATAACATGATACACAAAACCTTTCCATCGGAGAAACTCTTCTCACTGTTCAAACAAAATTTCATCCCAGATGAAGAAGCGGGAAGAGGGAGTTCAAAACAAGATTCTTTGACATTTCTCCACGAAGACTTTGCTTTTAACTTCATTATAAGGTTTTGATGTCGTCATACACAATGCATCTTTTGAATATTTTGTTTAAGCATCAAGGGATATACTGTTACTGCGATTATTCCGTCAGCGTGGATCGCAGATTACGTACTTGAGTTTCAAATAACAATCTCGCGGGATGTCTAGTACTTCAGATATTGAAGCAGTAAAGAGATACATTTGGACGAAGAATGACGAATATTTTGTGCCGATTTCTTACTTTTATATGTCTTTACATTCCGTAGATCCGTTTTACACATGAGTTTCTGTGAAATAAAACAAGAGTTTCTGTGAATGTTCGATGTAGAAGTATGGTTTTAAGAAATATACTTCAATCGTCTGTTGTGTTACTGATTGATATGACTCTAGTCTTAGAACCATGAAATAAATTTATTGCAATCTGTCATTTTCGGCAAGTGTTTGAATACATGTATTAACATTGGATTTTGTTGTGTTCCGGTAAAAACCAATCTCTTCAATAAATGCACTTCTCACAAATCAAGATTGTTTTCATATTTTCTGTCAGTTGTGTCTCCTCTGTATTAATGTCTGGTAAAGACAATGTTGTTTTTAGGGTGATTTATACTATTTTTGATATGGGTTAAATAAGCCTAGAAATGAGGAAAGTAAAAAATGCAGGGACAAGAATTAAATCCTTACTGTGTAATATGTAGGCCTAATGGGGCTCAATGTGCTGGATGGAAGGAAATCGCAATATTAAAGCCAGTGGACACTGTTGGAAGTGTCAAAGACCAGTCTTCCCACTTGATGTATTTCAACATATGAATAAAGTAACAAACCTGTGAAAATTTGAGCTCAATTAGTCGTCGAAGTTGCAACAGAATAGTGGAAGAAAAAACACCCTTGTCACACGAAGTTGTGTGCTTACAGATGCTTGATTTCAGGAACTAAAAATCTAATACTGGGGTCTCGAAATCAAATTAAAAAATTTTAGTGGGAAATAACTTTTTTTCTCAAAAAATACTCTAGGGAGCCGTTTCTTACAATGTTGTTAACTATCAACCTCTCACCATCACTCATCACCAAGTAAGGCTTTTTGCTATTTATTATTTCGAGTAATTACCAGCTAGTGCCAAGTGCTTTAATAGATTTCCCCCGTCTTTATTTGCTTCCTGTATGAACATTAGTATGCAGAGCTTTTGTAGACAAATTTGATCCCCCAAACGTTACCAAACGTCGAGGTGATTTATATACTTGCATTAAACACAAGTCGTTTAGCTTGATGCAACTTCCTTACTCAATGTAACCGTTTTGCAACAGCAAGATAAAATTGGTTTTGCTTTGAGCAAAGAACAAGTAATTCTGGTAGCGATCTTATTTCCACTGTGTTCTGGGTTAAGCTCTGGGGATCACGAACCATTGACGGTGCGGGTTTTATAATTCTCTACTGGTTCAATATCAGAAGATTTATTTACAAATTAGTTTGTGTGTTTTACATCATCATTAATTAATGTTCGGTTGCAAGGATATCGCGTGCAATATCCAATCCTTATATGAAATTAATTTATCTTACATCATGTGGCTATTGATCTGTCTACTGTTAACTCAACCATTCGGAGACTAGACTTGTTATCATTGGAGGCTGTTTACTCCATGAGAATTCTCTCACAAAAACACTTCAGATTCGAACTGCCAATTGACTTTCACAAGGTTTTATCTTAAAGGCATGCTGGAACTCAGATTAAATAAGAAAAAGAATAACAATTCTGAAAGAAGATTACGTAAATGTCGCATTCTATAATATTTGCTGTGGGTGATTTAGCAACCCATGGTTATAATAATGATTAACATTCAATATCAGTGAGTAAAGAAACAGCGAGCCATGACATATACGATCATGTCTTTGATCTTTAAAGGCAGTGGACACTGTTGGTAATTACTCAAAATAATTATTAGCATAAAACCTTTCTTGGTGACGAGTAATGGGGAGAGGTTGATGGTATAACACATTGTGAGAAACGGCTCCCTCGGAAGTGCCATAGTTTTCGAGAAAGAAGTAATTTTCCACGAATTTGATTTCAAGACCTTAAGTTTAGAACTTGAGGTCCCGAAATCAACCATCTAAACGCACACAACTTCGTGTGACAAGGGTGTTTTTTCTTTCATTATTATCTCTCTACTTTGACACCGATTGAGCTCAAATTTTCACAGGTTTGTTATTTTACGCATATGTTGAGATACACCAACTGTGAAGGCTAGTCTTTGACAATTACCAATAGTATCCACTGCCTTTAATTTAATCAAATTTAAAATTCTTCCTAATGCAATAAGTCAGTGGCATACAGCTTCCGTTTCCCTTGTTTTAAGAACTAACGTTTATTCATGCATTAATCGTAGAAAACGCTAGCCTGGTGGACTAACGTAATTAACCATCAACCATTGATCCTCAGAAGCCATAACGTATGCATTTTAATATTCTTCGCATAATCAATTCATCTTTAAGACAGGCATGTTTCGTTTCAGCATGAATTGTCAGCATTTTTATCCAAGACGTACATGCCCGAGTTTAGGTGCTACTGCCACGGGAATGTCTTTTACCCCTCGAGCCCTAGTCACAGAGGGGAGTTTACAGTGGTCATGGCCGGCCATTCTTCGGCTTGGACATGTCGATCCTTACTCTGAGTACTCCGTGCTTATGGGTTCGTTGGCGGTCGACGAACCGATGGGGTGTCAAGTTTGAGTCCAGTGTTTATCGTTTGACCATTGGGATTAAAAACAGAGTTGAAAATCAGTTCTTAGTACAGATTGCCATCGCACTCAGTTCCTTTAGTCCTTCCTCCATGACGTGACATGTTATTCTGAAATATGACAACAACTATAAGTATAAATATTAATAGTAAACTTGCGGGTACAACCATGGGTAAAAACTCTTTTGAAGGAGTGGTGGCTCTGAAAAGAGCCGGTTTGGTCTCGACGTTTCGAACAGTATACTCTGCTCGTCTTCAGGAGAATATAACAATTAGTTGTTTTTTGTGTGGTGTTTTCATAATAACCCCACGAGTACAAAATACCTTTGTATAAATCTTTCTGGTTGCACATGATCTGAACAGCATAATCTTTTAAGGCAATATTATTATCGCAATAGTTTTATTGTGTGTGCAACATTCGTGAATGATGAGGTGCTCTTTATTTAACAATCCATCTGTGCACCAAGAAGGAATGGTAACCACGTGATCCCTAGTGATCGTTCAGACATGAAGTTAGGTTAAGAGATTGGCTCTATAGACTCCTATCGTAACCAGTTTAAACATTTCATAACGAGCCCGCCATAATAACTCGTTTTAATGTCCATGTTGGGTTCTGAGTGTTTACCAAACACCTTCCTTTAAAAAGACAACTTCATATAAAAATTAATCTTACTCCAGTATTCCTGTAAATTTTCCTTAGTAAGTTTGTTTTCCTTCCAACTGAATAATTTAACCTATCAGGAAATTAAATTGTGTCAACCTTTTTTTTTATTTTTGGGGTTGAACAAAGAATTGACTAGAGTGCGATTCGAACCAACGACCTCCGGATTAACGTGCCGGCGCTCTACCAACTGAGCTATCTAGCCTATTTCGTCAATATCTTTGTTCAGGGGTGCCAGTCAGAAGCCATACAACCGTTAACTGCCGTGTAGCCAGGGATCACACCCAAATTACGATACAACCTGGGAAGCGGCAGCCAGGGGATCACCTTAAGGGGATGCGACTTTTTGTTACAGATATCAATATAAACCACAAGGGAAACTGACTGGGTAAATTTGTAAATGATTTTTGGGGTTGAACAAAGAATACACGGCAGTTAACGGTTGTATGGCTTCTGACTGGCACCCCTGAACAAAGATAGTGACGAAATAGGAACACCGCCAATATAGGGCTAGATAGCTCAGTTGGTAAAGCGCCGGCACGTTAATCCGGAGGTCGTTGGTTCGAATCCCACTCTAGTCAATTCTTTGTTCAACCCCAAAAATCATTTACAAGTTTACCCAGTCAGTTTCCCTTGTGGTTTATATTGATAACCTTTTTTTTGAAGTAAAAAATATAAAATCCCCATTTTCGATACCCTTAGTCTTTGTCGAGTATGGCAGTACTTTTTCTTTTTTTATTCAAAGTCAAATATTTATATTAAATACTAATCTCTACAAAGTCTTTCGGCTAAATCTGTAGACATTTCATGATTTCATTTGCATCTACCGAACAAAAACACTATTTGTATTGAGCTTTCATTTGGCAAAATATGTATTCTTCCTTTATGATCCGGCAGGGTTTTGTTTTCTAAGGGAAAACAAATTAATTCAGAATAAATATGTTTGGAGGTCACCCGATACATGAAAAACGTTTCAATCATGGTTTAAGTAGGGACGGGAAAAGAATCATTTCTTTATCTGAATTTACTCCGTTTATTGGACGTCTTGCATTTCTGACATATTATTTCAATCAAGTTTATGAAGACGATTGGATTGCTTCTCAAGCGTCGTGCTCTCCCAAATAAACGCTACTTCTGTGTGATTAAAGATGGCGGATGTTTATTTTAGAGCAAAGTGTTTTTATTACATCAAGGACGTTATCAAACCGAGGCTTGTAAGAGCCTCAGTTTGAACACACCAGAGGTTACATGGGGTTGATGGGCTATGTTCAGATATAAATGTATGGTATAACATAATATACTAATTTTTATGTACATTGGGGCATGAATTATGTATTTTTTTTTTACAAAATATATGTTGAAATAGAGTGTCCCCTACACCATGCCATCCACTTTATAGAGATGTGTGCTACTCCCTTAGGGGACATGGCAATGGGGCCATAGCAATGGGGTCATAGCAATGGGTATCAGTATTCTACCGAGGAAGAGTTGTATCAAGCTCAATTCTCTATTCCGAATAATCAGTCTGATTCCAAACTGACCCTCTCTGAGCTGTGTATAGATGAAATGTCTTAATTCCCTCTCCATTTATACAGAATACCAGATAGATTCTGATTTTGAAATAACCATGGACAACTAAAGATGGTTATTGCTTCTTCATTTTGTGCCGTTAGAACATAATTGAGTTATTCGTTAATGAAGAGCAAAAAGCCTTTTCCTATAACGGTAGACGAATGTTTTGCAAGATTTATTTCATGAAGATAACACTAAAATATCGATGTACGGATTATTTCAAGGAACCCTTATATCAGACATAAATTCTTAAGATTGGAAGACTATTAGAGGGCAGAAGCTTGTCAAATTTATTCAGTTTCTTGTTTTTCTGTTTTGGGTGTTTGTTGTGGTGACATAACGATATGTTTTGTCGAAATTGCAAATGAGAAGTTATCAGAAACTTTAAATGCAAATTGATGATTGGTTTTCTCTTTTACAGGCTCCCGTTTGGGGGTGTTTTTTGTTTGTATCGTGTTCGTCACCAAAAACAATGTTCATCATTGAAAAGAAAGAACAAACTCTACCTGGCAAGTAGATACACACATGGTGCTAGAACAAACTCTACCTGGCAAGTAGATACACACATGGTGCTAGAACAAACTCTACCTGGCAAGTAGATACACACATGGTGCTAGAACAAACTCTACCTGGCAAGTAGATACACACATGGCGTTACCGTAGACCATAAATATATTGATACCTCACCATGCAATGCCTCAAATCCTATAATGTTCATCTTGTTTTGACTTTACCCGGATACCGATGTGTGATAAGCACGCTGGTTACTTAATGCTTTCAGAATCCTGTAGTCAACGATCCACAGGGTGCTCGGGTGGGATTCGAACCAATGACAGAGCATTGCCTCAAATCCTATAATGTTCATCTTGTTTTGACTTTACCCGGATACCGATGTGTCATAAGCACGCTGGTAACTCAATGCTTTCAGAATCCTGTAGTCAACGATCCACAGGGTACTCAGGTGGGATTCGAACCTATGACAGTGCATTGCCTTAAATCCTATAATATTCATCATGTTTTGCCTTTACCCAGACAGCGATGTGTGATAAGCACACTGGTTACTTAATGCTTTCAGAATCCTGTAGTCAACGATCCACAGGGTGCTCAGGTGGGATTCGAACCAATGATCTACACAGTCTATGTGTGAAAAGCTGGTTAATAATTTGAAAATGTGATTTTAGCTATTATTTTGTGCCAGTTTGACCCACTACCGGGTAATTTTGATGCAGAGTTTCGGTCGCACCCTTGCTCTATGATCGCACTGACCTGAAATGAGTCGGGCCCCCGGCCCGGCACTCGGAACAGGGTCAATTCTGACGAAGGAGTTTTAGTTTGAGTGAAGCGTGCTGTTAAGTATTGCTATCCGTCACCAAGATTGAGAATGAATTAAGAACTGTATGTCTCTGCATGACACTGGTATCAAATTCAAAACAAGTTGACATGTAATGCAATCATTGCATGTACAGTTTCAGGTTTCAAGTTGTCACTTACTACATTTTCGTGCTGGTCTTGTAGGCGGATTTGAAGGTATATATTTCATACTATCTACCCGTCCAACCCGTAAACTCAAAACAAGGTTTCGTGTTTTATTCACGTCAAAGGATTTAGGTTTTTCCTGCCGTTGCCTAGCAACCGCACAGCATTAGCGACTATTTCCGTGGGTTTTCAGCTGGTTTGTTTTTTCATTCTGTTTGTTGTACCTAGTTGTTTTCATTCGTAGTTTTTCCACTTTGTCTTTCGTTGAGAATACTTTAAGAAAATATGGAAGGTGTGGGGAAGATTTTCTTGTAGGCTTGTTTATCATCTTAGAGCAAAATTAGGAGGCCGAAGTGGCCTGAAGTTTTGATATATAAGAGTCTTTTCTAGAAGGCTGAAGATAAAAACTCTGCATGGGTCGACTCGTCAGACCATGAACTAAGTTTGGCATTTACCATGTTTTACGTTATTTTTGGTTGTTTAGCAGCTGGCAAGTAATTATATGTTCTCATTACCATCATTGATGGAGGTGCTCTGCAAGGTCACTTCTCAACACACGCAATGCTGTACAACATGCTACACCCCCCCCCCCCCTCCCCTTTGAAAATATTTATGCCAATATTGTCTTAAAGGCACTGTACACGTTTGGTAATCGCCAAAGACCAGTGTTCTCACTTGGTGTATTCCATCATAAGTATAAAATAACAAGCCTGTGAAAATTTGGGCTCAATCGGTCATCGAAGTTGCGAGAAAATGATGAAAGGAAAAACACCCTTGTTGGACGAATTTGTGTGCTTTCAGATAGGAATAAAAGACTTCTAGCTAGAAGTCTTTATTATTTTAGGGAGAATTTACTTCTTTCACAAAAACTACGTTACTACAGAGGGAGTCGTTCTCACAATGTTTTTACTATCAACAGCTCTCCAATGTCCATTACCAAATTACCAAACGTGTACCTTCCTTTTAAAACGAATTTGCTTGATGTTGGTGTTTTGGGGTGAAATTTAAAATTCACTTTTAGTACGTCATTTATTTTAGTAAGTTTAAGTGCTTAACAGTCCGGCCAAGATCGTTTTATATTTACAACCACGCCACGCGTAGATGAAAAGGCCAGATGCAAGACCACAAAACGGAACTTGTATCGATCCGATAGACACCGTAGAGTAGAAACTTTAGTTGAATTAATCCTAGCCTGGCCAAATCAACAGCTATGGTTCAAATTGAGGTCACGACCAGGCCTGGGCCATATATCGACCCGTGATATTAACACTTTTACCCCGGTATCCTAAACCCAATCACGATCGCTGACTCATGTCGCCCAAGGACTAAAGTTTCAACATTCAGCGTTGGTTTTCCTTTTCATTAATTTCTGCCGTAAAACAAGACTATCTACCGCGATGAAAATTAGGTTCCTAGGGAACTGATACAAACGGCTAAATCCCATGAGGCTATTTCTTCAAACATGGAACCACTGGCGACCATTATTGGCGACATATATCCCTAATTATTTAACCAAACTTGATTTGCTAAATAAATCTTAACAACAAAATCTAATTGGTTTTGTGTCCTTCCCCATGAGTCTATGCTTGCTTATGACATCCTGTCAATAAGTCTTTGCACTGGACCGGTAGCCTGACCATAGCCTTGAAGCCATATCTAGCTGCCACTGGATACTGGATGGGCTAACACAGACATCCAATCCCAATATACCTTGATATCAAATTGGGTCAGTGGATCTTGAGGTATACACTGCATAAATTAAGCTATGATTGACTCGTTGATGGTCACTCCACAATTATAGGCAGCTACCGTTTGTGTGTTTAGTTTTGACTGTTGATATTCAAATCATAAAGAAAGGCACGTGTTATAGCTTCCATTTTACAAAAGCTCGAACTCCGCCATTTTGATTGGTTGGTTACATTACCAAAATTACCCAAATTACAAAATCTGAAGTGCAGGTTTTCTACTTGATATTAATCTGAGACGCTCTCTGATCCTGTGAGTTGATTTGACCTTCATTCATTATGTTCCCCTTGACGAGCTACCGCTGGATCGCTACGCGCCCAAACGGCAACTAAATAGCCTTAATTAGTATGTGTAACCCATAGCAGCCAACAAGCAAACACAGTGTGCATTTCTAGCCGTAAACACAGTCTAGTGTAGATTTCTATTCTATGAAAACACTAGCGATCATTGTAATAACATCCACGAATTCATTGGAAATATCTTGACCTAGATGTGCTGTGCTTGAAATAGCTTCAGTAAATATAGCTCATATCAACGTAGACACCAGGTATTCATTTCGTATTGTGTAAACTACTTCCAAGCTTTTTGAAATAGTTGGAATATTGACAGAGCCTTTGTAAAAGTCTGCATATTTGACTCCGCAGAATCACATCATAGAATGCATGCACATAAAGTTTGTACAATGTGCATCTGACTACCATTTCTTTTGTTTTCCCAAATGCTTGTCAATTAGAAGATGCAAGCTCTTTGTTCGTAGATTTCTAAACTTGGGCCGTCTGGCGAAATTCGGGGGTTATACTTGACACCGAAACGTAACATCTTTTTGGTCTGGCCATTATAGATTAGCGGTTTCTTATGTATTTTTTATAATAGCATGATGATATGATGATAAAGCAGAAATTTTCTGTTCTTAGAGGTTGGTTTACTATACTCTCTTTCCACACCAGTATTTCAAGGTGAATTATTGATCCTTTTCAGGGCAAATATTGCCAACTCAAAGTGGGTCACTTTCGCTGAAATGGCTGCATCCGATCTCTTGTAAAATATGTGCTTAGACTCGTAAACGTTCTTCTAATGTCAAAAGAGATTTTTGTAATATGCTGTAAAGTAGGTAATGAAAATGTCCTTGATTGTCCTTGTTGCTAACTGATTGTACCACAGCAATGGACTGGAATGAATGAAATAATAAGTAGGCCTACTCCAATTATTAGCTTCTGGTATAATTCATCAGACATAATCTTCATGAAACAAACCGCACACAGTCAAATTCATCAAATGTTTATGTTAATGTTATGTAAAGTCATGAATAAATGCAAGGATAAGAAAAATAAGACAAACATACAACAAACATGGTGTTGATATTAATTAAAAATCAGAAACAAAGCAACTGAACGGTTACAAACAATTAAAAAAGTCAAAATTAAAACAGAAAACAGCAGTTGCAATAACAAACGATGCATAAACGGCAATTAAATGGCAATTAAATGGCAATTAAATGGCAATTAAATCACCCTTATGGTTGAGGTTTATGGAATCATATTGAACCAGGGATATAAGTCAAGACTGAGGAATCCTTCAACTCATTCTAAAAAATATCTCTCTTGTTCCATATATTTCCTCAAATTTATGCAATTATCATATAATGAAATTTTCAGTAACTTTAGCATGATTGTGTTTTGAAACCACAGTAAGTAATACATGAAAAAAGCCTTTTAAAATCCACACTATATTTATTGCGGTAGTAGTAGTATTTTAAATTTTCGGAAGTCTAGTAATATTAATATTCTGCTGACGATCCAAACACGACCACTGTCCCTTAATGATTAACACTAACAAATTGCTGTCAATGTTTAATAAAATTGTAGTGAATTAATTCCATCTACTGGATAAAAGGGTGAAAGAATGGACAGGAACATGGCAATATCTCCATTGTAAACTTACGAGAATTTAATATCAAAACACAATCACAAGGGAGTGGGTTTTATACGACCGTGCAAGCACATTATGTGATATATATTAAACAAGGTTTGCATTGGGAGCTTGAGGCGATACCATGAAAACGTGCCGAGCTTTCTGAAATTCTCACCAAAAGCTTCACTAGGGATATCAAATGGTGAAGAAAAGACGTGTTAGAAGTCATAGAATAGAGCTCGAGAAGCAAACAAGGGTGTGAAAGTGTGCTTTTTAGCCCTGGGGTGTGGCCTAATTGGCCTAATTCATTTGTGACCCAAGCTTAGTGTAATGGTTAACTCTCTTTGCTTTAGTGGAGTGTTATACAAGCCTGTAGTCATACGGTGTGCTACTGTGCGTCTTAGCTCGATCTTAGCTATCAACTTTAAACCAGCCCGGGGCATGGAAAGATTTTGAATTCAGCTTAAAAGGGGGATACTGAGCTCAAAACATTTAATTTGTCTGAAAGATCTGTATTCTATAACACAAAACGTAAAGACAGACTTGAGTGCATGACCACTTTAAAAGTGCAGTGGTTATTAAAAACCTAGCCGCGACACTTTTGTAGAGCGCAGTTTTCAATTTAAACTGGTTTTAAGATAATATTTAATTTTGTAGGTGTTCTGAAATTTCAGCAGTTTAAATTAACTATTTTTCTTTCCCCCTCGGGACTTGGTATCTGATGTAATAATTATGCCAAGCTGTTATATTTACATCATCGGAACCTATAATATTCACAATGGAAAATGAGTTGTTAAATAATATACGAGCATGATACGAGGTAAAGTAATGTAGTGGTAGTCTGTGAACATTATCAGCTCATACGAATTGTAGACGTGTTGTTTAAGTTTGGTTGAATAGCAAAGGTATTTGAAACATTAGTACTTCTATTTCAGTCAATGTGCTATGACATTTGAAAGAGGGATCATTCGTTACAATTGTACCATTGTGCAAGAAACATTAACTTCAAGTTGCTATTCCCCTACGGATAAAATACTTGCCTGCGGGGTACCTGTGAACAGCTTGTCTGCCGAGATACTTCCTATGGGAAGTTTGATTGGTTCGCGGCAAGAAATCTTTAACTAGGTCTATGTCTTCCAAAACGGCCCTGGAAAATGTAAAGTGTTTGATTTTATTGGCACTGATGTGAATTTAATTAAATTTACACGTTTTGGTGTGACGAGTGTCAGGTACATTAATAAAGTAGGTAATCATATCGGGGTAAGCAACAAAGGTCGAGACTATGGTGTTGGTGATGTGTGTAAATATCAGAAATGTCAGCAATCTTTGCAATATCGATTCGACTGAATAAAGTACCATGGGTGGAGGTCTAGTCTTTATTCAAGCTATTTAATACGAGTTAATGAGCTAGCAGTAACTGTGTCAAGTGGCCCGCCCAGTCTGTAGCGTAGCTCTATCGTAATATAGGAGGATTGTTTTAATTACTGCATCTTGACTGTGATTTTTACCATTTGTATACTATTGCATCTTAAAGGGAAGGTGTACGTTTAGTAACCACCCTTAAAAGGCAACCTTTAAGAAGCCTATAAGCTTTCGATAGAATAAATCATGTTGAGAAACATTTCACTTTGAAGTAATGTGGTTGTGTAAAAAGATATCAGTGTTTGTTCCCTTAAAATTTGAATCTGAGAAGCGTTACCGCGACGACACTTTTCATATTGTGTATTCATCTTAGATATTATGATTACTGAGGGGACATTATTCGCTCCTGATTTTCGGCTAAAAAACGCGACCACCTTTTCAAACGAAATTTGTGCGTTTAGCTTTTTGTAAACATCTTTATTCATAGATATAACAAAAGGTATACACGTTGCCGTTAAACACAATTACTTTAATACTTTAACAGTGTATATAATACGGCTTAACAAGAAAATAAAAATAAACGGAAGAGTACATGTATTAAAGGGGGAAAATAAAATAGAGGTAAAGCATCTTAACTTTTGTTTTATTATAGTAATACTAACGAACAAGTATTTCAAGAACTTAATAATGATTGAAAATAATTCATAAACAGATTATCTAATCAATTATGACAATAAATATTATCATGTAACATGAACAACTTAATATCGCAACCACCTTTATTATGACCTTGAATTAATCTCTTTCCTAAGGCATTGAATGGTACTCGAATTCCCCAAGACATCCGACCTTTTCGAAATAACAGTCTGGTCTCTTGCTTTTAGAAGGATGTTGTGCTCATGCTATAATATGGTTTAGGTCATATCACTATCAGGGCTGTATGCTTTGTTTTTCAAAGGGCAAGGGCACCAAGGCGTAAATGGCACCCGTTATGAGGCAATTGTAAATGTTTACTGGAGTATTTCAAGGGCAATGACCAGGGGGCATGGAGACAATCACCTTCGTTGCCTCCATGAAGTATTAAGCCTGCACTATAGACGAGGAAACTATACACAATAATAGTAAACATTTACGCCATGGAAAGATCTCGCTTATTTTAACCTATAGTTGTAACCTACACTTTAGCCTTTGTTTCTTTTCTTTTGAATGAAAACAAACTATCGTATTTAGTTTCAATTTGTGACGGACCGGATCTGCTTTGCAGCCTTTCTTGAGGGTTTTCAGCCATGTACAATCCTGTATTCAACGGGGCTTTTCCTGCGATTAGATCCTTCTTCATCTACCGCTGTTTGATGATACACTATGACCGAATAGAGGCTTTTATAATGCTTGGATTTGATGACTTCCTTGGGTCAAAGCGCTTAGAAGATTGCAAGAGCTGCTTAAGGGGTCTGATGAGATGAATAAGATGGGAGGGAATGAGTTTACGGCTGGGATTGCTGTTTCATATTACACTATAGACTACTCTGGGTAGATGTATCTCCAATAAGATCCAATGGCTCTATGTCTCCATCAGCTTCTCAAGGAGGCGTGGGCGTGTTTTTTCTAGACGTGCTTTATTTTTAAGATATTTGAACCATTTCCTTAGATTTGTGATCTTCTGCATCAAAACCTTCTTAGTCGTCATTCCTAAGGTATTTTACGGAATGTACAAAAAGTCAGGACACATTTCTAGACTTTAACTTTGTCTTAGGGTCTGTAGCCTGCTTTTGGACGGACACGTTAAATTTTAAAAGATCAGACAATACTGCTAATTACAAGATCAATCTTTAGGATTGAAAACACTCAAATAATACAAAGGTATTTAACTGTTACCAACCTACACCTTATGCAACGAGAACGAGATTACGTGTTAAGACACAGTTATTTAACCAAGGAGGAACTCAAAAACGCTCAAAAGGCTTTAGTTGCGACTGCATCTTTACTAAAGGCAATGCTACGTGATATGGGTACGACCATAGGAATTAACAAGCCCTCTCGTAAGCTAGTCTGATCATAGATGTACCATGGTCTGATTGATTCTAAATTAACTATTACACTCTTTGTTGTAAACAAACTACAGCACACGGATGTTTTTACATCTCAAAAAGGTAGTAACAGAAAAACATGAGGCTGGCGTTTGAGTTGGTTTCGATGATTTAGGTCAATACTTGAAGGTGCTTGGGTTGTTTGGCAGTAGTTGGTGGCACGTCGTCTATGGGGCAAATGTGACCGGATGAACGGTCAATAAACTAGAGGTGGCCAGGTCGGCTATAGCATTGTGCTCAGTTTGCTGAATTCTATGCCAAGTCACTCAGTTCAACAACAACGGTTGGTTTGCAGTTCTAAAGAATCGCAGATGATGTTCCTTTGCTGAACTAGGAAGTGGAAACGACACTGGACAACTTAATGAGGGTTATTTTTATCATTTGGAGTAAGCATTGACGATTCATGGAACTGCCTTCTTTGAATCAATTACATTTTGTTAACCTTCCCTCAAATTAAATTAGTTTGCTGGGTAAAAACGAAAACATAAACCTGTAATTTACTCAGCAATGTTTGGACAACCCAGATGTGGAGTTGTGAATTGAAACATTCTGAATGTGAATTTTTTTCTCTGTATATATTAACTTAAAGATTACGTCTAACTTCGTTCTGCCAGGGTCACCTATGCATGGTTAACAAGCATTTCCCTTCTGGGTATGAGCGCGTGTATATTAGTTAATAGCAGGTTTAGTCCAGTCGACACCTGGGGATGATACAAATTGAGTTATCGTTTTGGTTGTATACACCTCCCCTACCTTATTCAACCATAGACAAGATCAGCTTCCTTCAATAACATTATAAAGGATTAGCTTCTTGCTGTTTAACAATAGATCGTGGTTATGAATACTTACTCATCCTATGGACTAACAGGTAGAGCCACCTGACCCTGTCTAAACCCATTTAGCTTCTTCAATTCCTACTGACATCCTTGGATCAATACACATCAATGTGAGAAGTACACCCTCTGGATTGTTTGTCAGAATCCTTTATACTTTAAAGTCAATTGCTTTAAATTTTACTGACATTTAAAACTTTTGTTGAACGGATTTGAGACTTTGAAGAATGTCTGTTCTTGAGTCATGGTTGTTAATGTTGTGTAGGTTCACACAAATGTAGATTGCCATTTTATCATGTTAAATGGTTGATCCTTAACAACAAATGGTTGTGACATTTGAAAGTATTAAGGAGTTTATTTAAACCTGCGGAATGAGGATGACTTTTTGTTTTTGCTGTTGTTATTACTATAAAAAATAATGTGATCGATTCGACTAGAATCAGATTTTACAAGATACACTTACAGAGACAAGCTTAAGAAAACAAGCTTTGTCATGTCCTGTGATGTTGACTTGAGTTGGGTAAACATCAAGCAAGATGCCTACAAGAAATTATCGGTCAACGTAAACAAGTTTGTTTTGAAGCGGTACATGAGTCGTCACAGTCCTCTTTCCTGGAAAACTAAAGTCTGACTTTTCTCCCGCTGTTTTGTTTTTCGTGATGAGTTTAGAGACCTTCTCATGACTTGAAGCTGAACAGGTTTTACTTCTCTTAAATCCATAGTAAATTATCAACGAGTGAGGACAGAGACTTCTTACTCTATGGAATGATCATCTATATTCCTAGAGGTGCTCACGTTAAAGGTCATAAGGCAAGGAGGCTGCAGGGCTACCAAGACCTCAGAGTGTACCCAGCATTATGCCCTAAGCTATATCTCACTTTACCATTTTACCATCTCTCTTTATTATTCATGTCTAAAATAAATGCTTGGTGCATCTTGGGTTTTGAGTTTTAAACCGCTTTTGTTTACTCGTTAATTCTCTCCTTCGGATTGTACCCTGAAGCTAAAGATATCCCTGGTTGCAGGTTGAAGTATATCACTAAAATGTGAAAGTTTAGAGAGGGGCACTTGATATGTTAGAAGAGAAAAACTAGACAGAAGTTAAAGGAAAAGTACAATGTGAGATGGATCTTTGTACGGAGATCGTAATCTGGGTCGTTACCCCCCCCCCCCCCCCCAACAAAAAAAAGTCCGTCCAAAAAGCAAAAACAAAGTAAAGAAGACAAGTCTGCATCATACATGCGCAACTTGCGTAAGCGCAAAAAAAAATGTTGCACCAACAGACTTGCAGCACGGCTTTGTTCTTCAAAACATTTCTAGACTCCCCCCCCCCCTGACTTACATCTCCTTGTCAACAGCAATCCTGGTTATGGACCTGATCGTGATGAAAAAAAATTGATAATTGAAAACCCAATCTCACCCCATAAGATAATTTTTTTTAGAGAATGTGGTCTAAGACAAAGTCGTCTTATAATCTTATAATAAACAAGAATTGTAAACTGTATCCTCTACCATTACCCCCGACATACTCTAGAACAAAATAATATGCCTATAGAGTCGTATAGTGTAGTAGAGTGCTAGAGAAACTTGGGTCTTTAAGAGGATACGTGGTGGTATGATATTTGCAAAGCATGTCCATTTCAACAGATACCTGTATCTTATTGAAATCATCTTATTGTAGAATAATGCCTTCGAATATTGTGCCTTTGTAAGGAGGTCATATCGAAGTGATAACTGCAAAGCTTCTTTGCCTCTACAGCTGGAGAGGTCGTCCAGAAGATTTGCAGTTATTTGGATGGGATACGGACGGTGTTTGCAATCGTCACTCCATCATGCATCCTCATCAAAGACCCAAGATCAGCAATCTTATATGCAATCATCACTCCATCATGCATCCTCATTATAAAGACCCAAGATACAGCAACATTATTCCAATACTATAGGATGACTTATGTAAAGGTTAAAGGAACACGTTGCCTTGGATCGGACGAGTTATGGTTAGAAAGATATTTTAAAGGTAGAATATAATGGTCCACACAAGTATCACGCGATATTGCACGGTATCTTTTTGTGTCGCGAACTTACACCGCCGGCCATTTTTACAAAATAATTTGTTTGACTCCACAAGATGGCCGACCGTGATTCTTCGTAAACCGTGTAGTTTCAAGGCATGTTTGTGTGGATCATTATTTTCCCTTTTTAAATTATCTCTCTAACCATTTGCATTTGCATTTCATAGCAAACGGTTGCAAATGCTTTTCACAGACCAACTCGACCGATCCAAGGCAACGGTGTTCCTTCAATGACTCTATATTATTATTTGTTTTTAATTCTAATGGAGTCCCTACTCACTGCTGTAATTGCTTTTTCTTCTTCAAATAAGGTTTGTTTGAAAGTCCCAGACTTGTAAAACTGAACCCTGCTTATATACATTAATGTGTTCAATGTGTTCACAGTAACGTGTTCGCAGAACCATGCTTCCGACGCCGTGTGTATAGCGCAGTGTTCATGTGAACACACTCATAATTAAGGAGTGCTTCTAATGAAATATTTATCACCCATTATTTATAACCACGAATGTCTTAAATATAAAACCCTGAAATTAAGAATTTGCCATATTTTGTTCACGATGGATTTTATACAAGACTTACATAATAAATTAAGATGAAAGGCCTACACGATAGACTCGAGCAGTAGTAAAATAATAGTTCTCATCTTTTCAATCTGGAGTTCTCAAAGTGGAGAACAAAATTCTCCCCCTTATATTGGCTATCATTGTCTCATAGACATTAAAATAACAGAGATCCAATGATTCGCTTTACTTCTATATTCATTATTGAATCGCTCCCTTCCAAACATTCGTGAAAGATAATGATGCGTTAGTTTTGAGAGACCATTCAATCCGAACATCTAGTTTCAGGAAAGAAAAACCACCACTCTCACTTCTAAATCCCTGCTAAAGACAGTGGCCATTATTGGTAATTGTTAAAGGCCAGTCTTCTCCCTTGGTGTATCTCAACATAAATACATAAAATAACCAACCTGTGAAAAGTTGAGCTCAATCGGTCGTCGAAGTTGCGAGATAATAGTGAAAGAAAAAACATCCTTGTCACACGAAGTTGTGTGCTTTCAGATGTTTAACCTTAACGTCAAATTCGTGGAAAATTACTTCTTTCTGAGAGTTAACCCAACGGTTCTTTTCAGAACCACCCCAACTCATTTAGAGATTGTTATTACATGGTGTTACCGCAAACTCTTCTATATACTTCTTTCTCGAAAACTTCATTACTTCAGAGGGAGCCGTTTCTCACAATGTTTTATACCATCAACCCCTCCCATTACTCGTTACCAAGTAAGGTTTTATGCTAATAATTATTTTAAGTAATTGCCAATAGTGTCCACTGACTTTAAGACATATATTTTGCTCTAAACATCCCTGTGCTTAACATCCTTCCATATTCATTGTCGCAAAACTCTTGTGGATTAGGACTTGCTCCCCTGTTGAGACCTTTTGATGTTAAATTGTTGTTCTCGGTCTTGAGAAAGTAGAAGATACTAAACTCCACCTATGAACTTTTTCATCGGGTGTTCCCGTTTTAAGAAGAGAAAACTAGCCGGCAAATGTTTTTGTGGTCTAAAATTCGTTAAATTTTGTTTACGTTCTAGGACTAACGTGCCTTTGTTCGGCTTGGCGAATGGACACACAGAACCAGCATGGTGGCCATTTTCGCCTCGCACTTTAAAGAATTCGAAACATGAATATTTCTTCAGATTTTGTACCATATAGTTATTTATATTAAAACACAACAAGACGAGCTTTCAGATTAAAGCAAAAAGACGATTTATTAGTGATTGACAACCAAACCAGTCTTATTTTCTACCTATAAGGCAGTATAATATGATTGGTGGGCCTCATACTTGCTACTTCCTGAGTGAGTTTGTTCTAATGTCTGACAGCAAGTAGACAAAGTGATGTGTGTTGTTTGATAATCACAGACTCCTCAAACAATCTGTCTCGTCACGTCACCCATGACCTCTAATTCCCAGTAGACCCTTTTGAACAAATTGACCCCTTCTAGATGTAGGTCTACGTGCTATCATGCCTCAAACAGTTCAGGGTTTTTTTATCTGGTAGATTTGCAATGAACAAGAGTGCTTTTGCGTAGGAAGGGTTTTCTGTTTCAATTAAATTTGAACCCAAATGTTAACTTCCCTCAATGCTTAAACCTTGATCTTTGGAAATATCGGAAACTGCCTAATTGTTTTCGATCACAAATTTTCTGTTTTTCATATGTTCGTTTAAAACCTTTTTAGGTAATCAAACATATTAAAAATCCACGTTTTGTAAATAACGAAAATATATGAAAAGATTTAATGTATTGTCACGAGTAATTTACAGATAAAATGTTGAGTTATTAAACATAATTAGATTAGTGAAAGTATGTTCTTGGCTATCGTTTTGGTCTTTGTATTCAACAAACTGATATGAAACGTGTCTTGTGTTATTGTATTTTGCACACATCGAACGTGTTTAGAATTAACCACACTTCTTGTATTTAATGATGTATTGAAACGAATGGGAATAACAACTTGTGTTATTTCAAATTATTCCAAAACCATTTGATAGATCAACATAATTTGGGTTGCTATTGACTATAATGTTGATACCAAGAACCGCTGTTGCCTAGTAACGGCATTTTGAGCTATACACACATGTCTTAGAGATAAAACGAATGTCATGTCTTGATGACTGACGTGAATTTGGCGGTCAAGGCCTCGAGAGCAAAAATAGCCTCAATTTCAATTCACGAAATGGCAGACATTTTCTCCAGGGAGGTTTTTAGCCTCGGGGCTAACATTGGGAATGGCAAGATATTACTGTATTATCAGATTGCGGTTTTATCTCCCCCAAAAAATTGATATGAAAAAGATTATTCAGTCTTGTCAAAATGGGAATTTAAACCAAAATATTTCAAATTTATTTTCTTTGTGTGTTTGGTAGATTAACATTAATATAATTACTCTAAAACCATACTCGTTCGGTGCCTTTTAATTGCTTTTTGATTACAGTACTCCATTATTGACACTAACTTATTTTGTGAAATGGCGAGGATTGGTCGACGGACATTATTGTGTGCCTCGCCTTTGAATATTCCTTACTCCCATACCTAGTCAATTGTATCTGCTTTAAACCATTGTCAAGAATGGTACCATTGTCCATGATACCCTCAAAGCAACTCCTAGCATATGTTTATATTTGACATTAATATCATATGACTCATGGAATGCTAAATTTAGTTTCTGTCTCCTTGAGAAGAATGAGTTAACGTGACTGGAGTAGATAATTTGAAGCCTTAGTGATTGTAGACGTGTTCACTGCTATTAGTCGTGTTAGATACCCAAGTACCCTCACAGCTAGAGACACAACATGCCCGTCAAGACTCAAGCAAATGTGACAACTACTAATGAGCTCAATCATCACCAATTCATGTTCGCTCTTGCGGCTGTTCCAGAACAAAATCAGATATTTGTTATATTAGAACAAGTTTCTCGAGACGTCGTTAATTGCTCGTGACTGTTCCCCTTAAAGTATAAGGTTTACTTTCAATTTGTTTGTTATTAATTATTTGGAAATAGGGAAATGCGTTCGAGTAAGATTTCACTGTTCATTTATTTATTTGTCGCTGCGAATGTAATCTTTATCTATAGTATTTCAAGATGCAAAATATGTGTGTTTTAATCTAACCATTGTAGCCATTTCAGCCAGAATTGTGAGTTTACCATGGCAACGATTGTTGAAGCTGTCATTATCATATCACAGTAGACTGCATTCATTGAATGGAACCGTAGTCAGGTAAAATTAATTCGGTGACAGACCTTGAAGCATCGCTGATGTTGCACGCTGCATGTCTACAGGTATGCGTTGTACCTTTAGTGTGGTAACCAAAGCGTAGCTGGGCAATGTGAGACTTGACTTAAAAACAGTCATGCTTAGAGTCCGATAGATAAAAAAACTCTCTAGTTGGGATTAAACAAATCAATATGGAGAAAAACAACTTGTTTACATTATGCATCTTGATTCAGTCCGTCGTTTAAAGGCACTGGACACCTTTGGGAACTGCAAATACCAGTCTTTTCAATTGGTGTATCTCAACATAATGCATATAAATTAACAAAACTGTGAAAATTTTGGCTCAATTTTGTGAGAAGCTACATAACTACAGAGGGAGACATTTTTCACAATGTTTTATACTATCAACATCTCTCCATTGCTCGTTACTAAGTATGTTTTTATGCTACCAACTATTTTGAGTTTTTTTTTTTTTTTAGTAATCACCAACAGTGTCCATGTACAGTGCCTTCATTGGATACTATATACATCAGCCTGGATTCTTACGCCATAGTCCTACAGTTTGGATGTAGTAAAACCGTGGAGTGCACGTGCAGTCATTTGTGATTTGAAATTAACAGTCTGTGAGATTCTGTGCAGTGCTCACCTGAATACGTAATTATAGCTATCCCCAATCGCAGATTGCACTGAGCTTATGATCCGTCTTCTTTACTGAATGAGAAAATGATGACTGAAATAATTCGCTCATCAATCAAAGCACAGACATATCAATATAGAATTCTTTATCGTACAACTTATTGGGTTATATCTGATTTAACACACATGCGAAGACATTATATTCATATTAAACCATAAAGGTATCATACTTCAGTGGATGTGAGTATGAACTAATAAATTGAAAGAATAAACTTGTCTGTAGCGAGGAGGATTGAAGTGTTTGAGACTGACTGTTATTACTAACGGTAAACCTGCAGCGATACATTGAGCAGAGTAGTCTTGGTTTGCAGTCGGTTTATGTTTGTAGAATTTCTGATTTATGTTCTATATTTAGGCTGAGTACACACATGAATAAAAAGTATATTCGTTAAACTTCATCCAGGTCCCTTTTCGTAACTAGTTCACGTCGCAAACTGGCGCAGAAGTACATTCGGGTAGAAAACGAAAAAATGTTAATATTTACTCAATTTATCTGAAATGCGCCGTTGAAATTACCTCTGAACTACTTTCCGTAGTTCAAATAAAGACAATGTTCCTCTGGAGAGTTTATGAAGTAAGTTACAGAATCCAAATGTGAACCGACCTACAAGTGTATCCAGCTGCTCAAAGACCTTCTGTAACTTGAATATCATTTTGCTGGCTGATTTTAACTCATGCATGTTCTTATCGTTCTACATCCTATAAATACAAATCATCTTTAGGCGAGTAAGGAAAGCTGTGTACAAAATATTCACCTGGCATTAAAGGTCACACTTTCCCTCCTTTAAAACAGGTCGATTTTTCTAACCGGTTGCGCCTTTAATCGAATAAATGACTTGATCGTGGCTAGTGGTTTTTGCCTTCTCTTTAAGGTGAATTTCTCGGAGGTGATCCTTTGTAAGTTGTTCTCCCTTGAGACCGCTAGGTTATATCTGCCTCAATGGAAGCCAATATTCTATACGCGCCGAGGACGGACTATGGTGTGGGGTTTATATGGACTGTATTATGAAACAGAGTTCGGAATTACATTCTCATACAGCTTTACGCCTTCATCTTTCAACTTCATTTTTAGGTTCGAATATTTAAATTTGAAGTGGGCCTATATTTTGTTCTTCGTTTTTGTGCAGAAACAATTGTAACATTTTCAATGCATAATTTTTGTGTACGGTATATGAGTTTTCCTTCTACATCGTACATCTTTATAAACTGACTTTCAAACATCAAATCAAAAGGCTAAATACGACGGAGGGATAATAACGAAAAATATGTGAATATCATCAAATAAGAATTACTTGTACTATTGAATCAATCTATATGTTTAAAGTATTTCTAAAAACCAAGAATCTTTGAAACAAGCGCCATCTTAGATACTGAACCTGTAAAATATCTGTTCGTGTGATCAAAATCAAAACGAACTAATTTATATTTGTCCGTTCTTGTTATTAGAAACACGAAATGATAGTTATACAGTTGCGTTCACTTCTCAACGACTGTTTAATCATTAATCAACTTTCATTCTCTATTTTAGCGAGTGGCGAATTGTTTCGTGGTACGACCGTACGATTGTCATGAATAATATTTCATGAATTGGAGTCAACAGTATGACGTCATCATTTGTGCTTTACGTTGTAATGAATAATTATTCATTTTAACGAACACGTTCAAGAAATATGTTACACAAAATAGGCGTCTGTCATTCATTTCTCATCAATGTCAAAAGACAATTATTTTGTAAGATGGAATTTTTAACTTATCCTTTGGCCAAACATTTTCTTACATTCAAAATGTCAAATAATTCTGCCGCCTCTGTTCAAAATTATTCCGATTTGACAGCTGTACCCTCACCTCAAATCAGACGACTCTTGCAATAATTTTGACTTAGTTTTGAAAAACCCTTACCCGTATACAATAGATTGAAATGTACAGAAAATGTGACAATGAAACAAGTCTTGTAATAGTCGTCGGGTATTATGACGGTTCAGTCATTGTCAGAATTGATGTTTGCATGGATGAAACTCAAACTATCCCAGTCCGCATCTCAGCTCGCACACCGGCGGGTTGAATCGGTAAAACTCCCACCAATATCTTCAGCTTGGTTTGGTCAACCATACATATGAAGCTTAATCGATATCTCAACAAACTTAGTTGACATAAAATAGCCATCTGTGGGTGGGTACTGCAAGACTAGGTCCCTCGTGAATTCCTCAAGTTTTGCTAGGGAATGAAAAGAATGATTGTCTCGTCTGAGGATAGTAAGAGTATAGTCACATCTTTAAACCTTTCCATCAAAGCTTGAATCTTAAAGATCACACGAAATAGTACGTCACTGTTTACTCTGTCAAATATTAGAGCAGAAATAGCACTAACATTCATTTAATATCAAAAACACTCAGAAATCCTACTTGTGCGAGATTCAGTATTATGCCGCTGCGTGTGTCATAACAACGTTCGTGATGGGTAGACAAATGTTACAATATGACGATGAAATATTTTCTCTTGTTTATTTATTGATACATACATATTTCTGTACTTTTGTCGTCTGTTTTAAAATGTACATCGTTCATGTAAGGATTGATTCCTCAATTCTTGTTCCAAACAACCTCATCAGTATAGGTGACACTTTGAGATTTACGATTTTCAAGTAGAAAGATAAATAATGTTGTTAGAGAGGACTTCGTCGGGCCAAGAACTGACCAAACACCATAAACAGCTTCAATCGAGTCCATTGTTTTCATATGTGTTTGTGGGGGCTTTACATAATAGGTCACGAATCGTTATTCGAGAAAGCCAAAGTTTCAAAATGAAAATTTAGACTGCAAGTCTAAAGTCAACTTTGACAGTGTTTAATGCGAAGACTTCGCATCTTGACACGCCTCCTACTTTAATTAAAATGTTTGATTACATGTCAATACTTCATTTTATGAAAACGTGTTTCCTTTGACGAGTGAGTTCGTGTACTCTCTAAAATGTAAAGGAGTGAAAAACACCACTCTTTACATTTCTAGTTGTCCTTCAAATGGCTCTTCAAAAAGAGTGGTGGTTATTTCATTCTTTTAGAGGGGTTTCACTACAGAGTGGAAAATCACTCAAAAAGATGCAAACTTCAATCTAAAGTAGTGAAAGACCACTCGAAAAAGAGTTGTCCCTCATCATGGCTCTTCAAAGAGTTCTTTTTCACTCTTCTGCATTTAGAGAGTATTGGTTAGATACGGTAGCCCTGCAGGGATAAATATTGACGTCACTTTACATGGCAGAACTTGTGCCCCGATACCATGAAGATTCAACTTGTCTAAAGTCGTGAATATTGACGACACAAATCACTACTTTTAATCGTTCATTATATTATTAAAGCACAAGTCAATAGGCAATGTAATTTCACTTGATAACAACATACATAATTGACTAGTAATTTTCTTGGTTATTTTTGTTTTTAGCATTTGTTCACTTTTTTTGTTTACTCTTTTTTTTCGAATTTATTTAAACCTGAAAACGGGACTTTTATTTCAATAATTATCGGGAAAAGACAGAACAATTCTTTTAAGCTTCGGGTTGATTTTAACAATCAATAAATGTGTATTATAAAATTCAAGTTTGAGAATTATTTTGTAAGAAATAATAATTTTGAACAGCCATTTTGTTTCTATGAACCAAACCATGGAATGCCATCTTCGTTGAAAACCTAAAGTGGTGCGTTCGCTCGTAACAAACTCAATTTGTATTTAATTTCACGGAATTTGATGTCAAGTCTAAAGTGGGCATGTACATTAAACTAAGGTACATATTGACAATTCGCTGAATAAGACGTAATGGTCTTTAAAGCTAATTCATTTATGAACATCTTGAGTGTGTGTGATGTTGAATTATTACAGGCAAAGTGAGCCTTGAACCTTGGTGCTTTCCAAACGAGCAATGCATTTATCAAATTGTGTATCTATTATTCTTTGCCTCGTCGCTTATTGCGCCATCGATTTGCTTATAATGGGCGGCTTGTTTGATGCAATATTTCCCAAATGGTGAACGAAAACATGTTTTTCAAATCAACTTTGATTACTGAAGAAAACCTGTACACATGTTATGAAAAGTACGCTAGAAAAAAATATAAGTATGTTTGTCTCTGTTTCTGTCAATAATGTATTGTCGCCGGACTTGGACTGTTCTTGTTGAAAATGAATCCTTGTGCACTTGGGTTGTAATAAATATAATAAACTTGAATTGTTCATCAGTTTATGCAATTAGTTGAATATTTTCTTTGGCAGTTTTTGTGCCGTACAAAAATGCAGAACTTATGCTAATTCAATACCAAAAATCAACCTTTTTAAGCATTCTTGGTTAGAGACGGAAATTGTGCATGATGGTAGGTATTGACTTGGCAGCCCTTAGACGATTCCTATATGCATAAGCTGGCTATAGATCGTCAACGAGATTCTCCTAATTCTATGCGCATCTTAATTCCGCCAGTGTTCACTTTGAGGTGAAATGTGCGGAAATGTACTTTTACTGCCGCCTCGTTCAAAGCATAAGAACGTCCCTCCTGATCAACTCTGACAAAATTCATTTAATTTATTTAATACAATCTACTGTTATTTACATATTGAGCCTTCATGACTCCAACTATAATGTTATCTTGAAATACTTCTTTTTGCATTGTCACGATTGTTCTGTTCATTAAGGAGATTGGTGTTTGTTTCTAAAGGAAAACGAACACAGACCAGTATTCTGAAAATACTTCTGTATTATCAAAACACACATGAAACTACATTAATAAACATTCTAATTCAATCAACTTAATCCAAGGACTGGGCAAAAGAAATATACAGATAAACTAAACTACATAAAGCAAATCCTTCGTTCATGAGGCATGAGATAAATGAATCAAACTGTATGCGAATTGTGAACAGTCTTGACAGAACCTTCAGAAGTTTTCATCATGCCGTGAATTGAACTTCTCGTTAATCTGAGAAGAATTAAAACCCTTTACGTGGTTTGAATTTTATAGAAAACCCCAGAAATAAGAAATGGTGAGAGGAATTATTGATCGGATGGTACGTAACTTACACCGTCAACGATCGGTGGAGATTTGTAATTTAACTTCAATTACCTGGCTAGGTTTCAATACAGGAAAGTAATCACGTACGCGCAGTCTCTCATATTGAAGTTCAATCTTTTAAGTTCAAGATTTGCTCATTGAAACGTGGGAGTGTAGTCACTTGAATATATATGGAGTGTTTCTCATATAATCTCTATACCTATATCCACTCTCTCTATATGCTCACTGAGATTTAGAGAAACATATGAAAATAATTACAAAAGACTGGGAGATTCTTAGTACTGGGACGTAGTAATACATTCTCGCTATTCTCACTGTACATTTGTAGATGAACATTTCTATCAAAATACTGATAAAGTAAAGTAGATTGTTACTCCTGGGAAGTAATAACAAATTCTTGAAGTAAAGTGATGCGGAAATACACACAAACAAGTTATCATAATGGCATTCCTTCAGCAAATGAATGGTGGCGTCTCTTATAAAATAAATAGAGGTGGATTAAACCAATTTGATGAATAGATTAGAGAAGAATGGAGCATAAAAGAAAGAAAAGACGAACATACCAGAACGGAATTCAAGCAGATATAAGATGTAACGCATGAAGCCTTAAGTCAAAACTCAAAGCAAACCAACTCTTTAAATCAATAATGAAGCGTCAAGTGAATGAGGATTGTTAAACTCTAAGACATACCAGCCCTTTAAATCACAAAGTCCATTCTAAGATATAACGCATGAAGCGTTAAGTCAATGAGGATTGTTAAACTCTATAAAGCATACCAGCTCCGTAAAGTCACAAACACGCCATAAGTTCTTGCTATAGTGCCATCCAGTGCAACCTGTCTGATTTCATTTACTCTCTCACCTCTCATCCTGCTCTCATAAAGGCTCCGTAGTTCTCATTGTCGACAATTGCTCTCGGGTCTTTAATCTCAAAAACCCTCAGGCTTTTTATTCAGATTTGTCATACATTGGAAGCAATTATTGTTGATCGGAATCTAGCAAAATGTAGAGGACTCAAAAGGTGAGAAAAACTATTTTAATAATAATCACTTTTTCTAGTTTTAATGGGGCTGGTCGCGTCTTGTTATTTAGCAAGCAGAATTAGCTAATTCAAACTGCTGGGGCTGGTCGCGTCTTGTTATTTAGCAAGCAGAATTAGCTACTTCAAACTGCTTACTATAACCATGGAGGAATAATTAATTATTCCTCCATGCTATAACCAACAGGACCTGTATGACAAGTGTACAAAAATAGTTAATGACCTGACGTTTTGACCCCGACAGAGTCGGTCTCGTTGTATTGTCATTTAGCCTTTGAGAAACATGTCATTATCTATTTATCTAGAAAACATTTTGACCATTCCATAAAGCTTGTGTTTGCATACATGTCAAGCCTGCGATGTGAATAACCACATTGTGCAATGATTTCTTAGCAGTGGAGAAGCTAGTTTTATTCGCTACAAATCTTTCAATATTCTGTCGTAATTTTGTGAGCCGTCAATCAAAACAGTCTTACCACTGTTTAAATAAAGCTTTGCGTGTCCCAACTGCTACTTTGTTGCGATATTGTTTATGTAGAGAAGATGTTTTGTTGTGATCGGCAGTTCTTTTACCTCTGTTTCGTTTGATTGGACAGACTTCTTAAAAGCTTAATCCATAACAACTAGGTTTACTCTGACACCGTTCTAGTTTCTTTAATTGTAATATCCAGGGAGCAAGCCTTCAGGCGTTTTTGGCACTTAACTATTATTAAGCCAGACACACTTCGTACACACATTGTCTATTTCATTGATGGATTATGGACACCAATTGGTCCGGTGAAGAGATTGGCAGTCCGTTCAGTTAGACCAGGGACAGAAATGACAGTCACTCTTTTTAAAAGAACACCTGTTTATAGTCACTTTATGACGTCATCTTACGTTTGTTTTGGTCGTAACTCTTGTGGATTGTCTCTAGAGTTTGTCTCTAGAGTTTGATAACTGACTGACTTATGACGTCATATCCTTGCCGCAATTCTCACTAGTGGGTCATCAGTCAATATCTTCTTTTTATGTGTAAATAAGACGGCATGACATAATCTCCACTGGATAACAAGTTGCTGTTTCTACGAAATAATGTCTCAATGGTATTTAAACCTGTTACTGTTATTTGTATACTGCGCTGGACTACATATGACGTGATCCCTTGTTGTAATCAGTTACGCGCTTCATTGTACGTGATGGCATTAACATTGAAATTATTTAACACTTACTAACAGTTAATACCGTTGGTGTTAGTTACGACGATGATGACAAATTGCAGGCGATTCGCATATCTTTGATATTTTTTACAGCGCCTGTTTTGCATTATGTTTGATAGAACAAAACACGGTCGTCAGTGCTTTCTCGTCCCCAATGTGTTAACTTCCAATTACACAATAGTACAGTGTGCTTTTGAAATTTATTATTAAATTTCATTAGATGTAGGTTGATTGAACTATTATGTCAGGCGGGAAATCAATCAATCTTGTCATATTTCTAGACTTGCAGCCAACGATATACATCCCCAGTCGGGGTAACTCGATCCTGGGTAAAGTCCTTATCATGGCACACTGTAGAAGGGTTTAAGAAGTTGACTATGACGTCAGCAATGACATCAGCAAAGAATCTGAGCTAAATAGAGGACATTGTCCCGTTTCCATGGATTGGTTTATAACGGTCATTACACTGAGGATCGATGACACAAGACTGTACAGGTAAAATCAACAACTCAATACCGTATACGCCGTATTGCTTCTTCTATTTAAATCTTCCAAAATAGTTCTTGTTTGTGACGTGTTTGTAAATCATAAATATAGGACAAACTAATTTGGGATTCATCAAACCAACACAGACCTACAGAGATGACTACATCGTGAACTGCTTTTTATGATATCGGATGTTGATAACGTTTTGATGTCAAACAGGTTGACATTGTGTTATAAAACAGATGCAATAATGGACACAACACCTACATCAGTCACAAGATCTATACTCTAGGGGGGACTTCTTGGGACAAATACTTTTCAGAAAAAGAAGAAGCAATTCCCAGAGGTTGCTCTAGAAGGGACCGATCGAGACGCTCACTGAGTTGTCAAATTGCTTCACTGTTCGATTCATTATTGCTCCATTTTGAGACAATTGCGTCAATTAAGTGTTATATGAAAATGAGCTATAGAGGGCTGTGTAATGCAGCGGTCCGGCTAGATTCTATTTCAACCCCAAGCATGAATAAATGCATTCCTTACTGCTGGTTAAATCTAATTCCCTGCTGAGTTGTTTTCCAGCACACTCTGAGGTTTCTACTTTCCTTAAAAATCATAAAAACATATCAAGTAAGCACTGAGCTAGATTCCGGCTATAAACTCTGATAAAACTCCGCCGTACACCATTATTCAATTTTCTTATTATGTTATTCAGGAAATTTATTTGGCATCACAAATATTACATGATCACAAATAACAACGAAACAGTCATACAAAAATAGATCAACTTGAAGCAAGGCTAACGATGAGTTTAGTTTCAGAATACAATTGACTCTTGTTGCTAATAACGCTACCAAATAGTACATTAAATAGGGTTAAGAATTGTTAATTAGACACAATAGAATAATTTGCAGCTTTAATATTAATGTACCAAGCATAATATACTTCACACATGATAAGGAACTTGTAATCTAAAGCAATGACACTGATGTATTTAACTGTTAATAACTGCATATAAATGTAGGCTCATATACTTTCTTTTGTTGAAAAAACATTCGTCTTAATGACGTCATTTTGTAAATTGTATATCAGGAAAAAATAAGTATTTGAGAGCCCTTTTGCGATTTATAGAAACCATTCTTTGAAAAATACTTTGTTAATGTGACTTTTTTAATTCACCTTTCTGGAGAGTTCGTGTTAAGTTGTTGATATTTTGTTTTCTACAATATTATTTCTCCATGGTATATTAAATTCTTTAACAAACATCAACATTTAGTACTACAAATAATTCATAAATAAATAACCAATGGACCAGCCAGTGGACAGTTAGAAAGTAGTCATAGTAAATTTTTAAAATATTCAATATTAATATAGGAATTAATCCGACGTTGTTTAGTTACTGTACCTGAAAACTGTCTTCGACCAACTAGGGCCCTACCTCTTGAAGGGTTCAAAGGGAACCTTGTGATCTAATTTGTTGTCTTTGTAACTAGAGGTGAAAGTATTAGTCAACAATAACAATTATAGCCCGCACAACATAATAATGACCTATGAATTATAGCCCGCACAACATAATAATGACCTATGATTATACAGTCTTATTAGTCAACAATAACAATTATAGCCCGCACAACATAATAATGACCTATGATTATACAGTCTTTGTCCAAATATGACAACAAATTCCCTGAAGAATAAGGATTGATATATTTAGTTTTATCATTGTTATTTATTGAGTATTTCTAATAAAATACTAAAGTATGTTTCAGTTGCTTCAGCACATTCCCTGCTAATTAATTAACAACGGAATGGTAATTAATTTGTAACCAGTTTCCGTAAGTTGCACCATGTTGTCTTATTCATGGTTTGTTATTTCATAAGATTATAAAAGAACAGCGTCTTTCTTATTCCGTTACAATACATCGTCAAAATTGTACAATATTTTATAATAAATACTGCAGTTTCGATACAACATTCACTGCTGTTCGCACAAATCATTGCATGACAAAATACAATACAATATTAGAATAGTAAACCTTATACAAATACATCTTCCACATCATAACAATGAAAGCCATGACACATTATAAAAGTTTAATAAAAATGGTAAACTCATTGAAAATGACTGTTGCAAAACAAATAGTGGAGTTTGATTTATTGAAAATTACTGTTGCAAAACAAATAGTGGAGTTTGATTTATTGGAACTGATTTGAGTCCAGTACGAGGGAAGATTTAAAGGGAAGGTATATGTTTGGTAGTCACTCTTAACATGAATGGCAATACAAACTGTTGGTTAGAACCCGACATCAACTGCCGAAAGCTATTTTGAGAAACATTTCACTTAGAAATAATGTGGTTATGTAAAAAAAAATTTTTTTTAGTATTATGCCCAAAACATTGAATCTGTAAAGCGTTACTGCAGAAACGCTTGTCAGATTGTCTATTCTTGTTAGGGATTATTCTTCGTACATTTCGCTCTGGAATTTCGGCGATATCTCAAAAACGCGACCACCTTTTGAAGAAAAAAAAAAACATTTCATTTGGATTCAAACAATGGAACGGTTGCAAAGACCAGATGTTTATACATTGCTTTAAACATCCCTTGGACTTTATTCAAAGACAATAAAATAAGAGCTCAGTGTATATTGCTTTGCTATACTTTTGTTGATTGTTGTAGTCGTGCAATCCAACAAATCTAAATTGAAACCAAAGTAGCAACCATCGACTAAATAAATCAAGTTAACAATTATTCCTTCGGGCAACGGAACCTCTCAGCCGGTCCTTCGGGCAAAGGAACCTCTCAGCCGGTGAGCTGAATTTAGATTCCATAGCCTTAATGGTATGCGCATGTTACGTAGTGAACGCTTTGAAAAGAACACGAACGAAATTACAACAAAATCTGCAAAACAATCAATAAAGTGATCAATTAATATAATCAACAAACTATGTGATCCAAAATCATCTTCAACCAGCGAAGAAATCGCTCCACAAACATGATGACTATATGGACCAACCAACAGGCCGGTCAATCAATCAAAAATCAAGCGATCAATCAATCATTCGACTGATCGACCGATCCACGGACCGACCACCAAATCAATCAATCAATCAGCCATTTATACAAACTTATTGACAATATAGCGCACATACAAGTATTCTTGTCTCAAAAAATTAACATGTTAGATACGCCCTACAACCTTTCTGTCACACAAAATTGCATTTTGTTTTTAACAGTTTGACGTCACTGAATTACATTTAAAATTCAAATTAACAGATACATAACTCAGAGCAATATGCTTCATGTTTACCATATTCACTGATACTATTTAAACCATACAAAGTTAATACAAAACTATATAACTGTTCCTTCTTTCATTTTCCCCACCGGGTCAGCTAAAAGCCATCTGCTTTCCTCACTCCAAGTTGGACAACACGTGGCAATACGGAAGGGTTTCCGTCAGTATATCTCACCCAGCATCAATATTACTAATCACTGTTAACATTGATTTTGTGGCTGGGTATTTGTCCGTAGATATAATTAGACGGGCCTAGCATGAGGTAAAGTAAACAGTCATATTGCAGTACAGCTGCAACTGTTCTACACTTTTAGTTGTTTCACTTATCCGATTTAGGAATCAATAACAGCTAGCTTTGACAATGTAGACTACCGCCCCTGGCAAACGTGACATGCCGTGAAAATGACTTTGGGTTTAACACATTGAAAACAGTATCCATGACAATGCCGTCTGTAAGACATGTAATATGAGTTGCTAAAAATATACTTTTAGGTGTTGCAACTCAACCAGAAAAAAATACACAACACGTTTAAAAGATAAATAAATGTGTAAACAAAGGTGTGAGTTAACACCTTCGGTTCTGCAGCAAGTTTTAGTTCAGCTTCTTCAAGATGAAAACAACTCAATGTCAAACCTTGTAAAATGGACAACTAGATTGTTTCACTTAAAACACAGAACAAAATTACAATGATGATGAATTATTTTAAAGACTTCTTTGGTGAAGCATTAGTTTATAATTTTTTTTTTTTAAACCAACGTTCCAAGTTCACGACACGACACATTGCATTAAGTCATAGATAAAGCATTGAACTGCGAAATAAAACACCTACAAGTTAGTGTAACTTTTTTTAGAAGTATGTTGGCCGTATTGCGTAAAGATTACGTCGTCTGCCGCTAAAAATGCCCGTCGAAGAATCTACCTTCCGGTGGTCTGGTGACCGGACGTGGACGACTTGACCTTCCGGTGGTCTGGTGACCTTATCGTAGACGAGTCGACCTTCCGGTGGTCAGGTGACTTGACTACCATTCTCTCCATATTTATAATTTTCTTTTAAATAAAAACAACGTTCTCAAGTTCACGACACGACACATTGCATTAAGTCATAGATAAAGCATTGAACTGTGAAATAAAACACCTACTTAGTGTCACTTTTTTAGAAATATGTTTGCCGTAACGCGTAAAGGTTAGGTCGGCCGCCGCTCAAAATGGCCGTCGAAGAATCGACCTTCCGGTGGTCTGGTGACCTGGCCGGTGCCGTCGACGAATCGACCTTTCGGTGGTCTGGCGACCTGACCGTGGACGACTCGACCTTTCGGTGGTCTGGTGACCTCAATGTAGACGAGTCGACCTTCCGGTGGTCAGGTGACCTGACTACCATATTCTCTCCATATTCCACTGTGGTGTAAGATGAGTCTGGTTCCATATTACTCATTGACATTGCACGGCGAGGTCTCCGTCTCTTTTCCCATTTCTCCGGGTGATACCGTTTTGGCAGGCAGTCGCAGATGATTTTGATAAAGGCACGCTTAAAGTTTCGACTGGTGAAGGCATAAATGGCTGGGTTTAGAGCGCTGTTAGCATACCCTAACCATGTCACAACAGGAAATGTAATGTGTGGATTGACTACACATTCAGGGCAAACTGGTGCCATTACATTAACGATAAAGAATGGTAACCAACACATGATAAAGACTCCCATAACGATACCAAGAGTTCGAGCGGCTTTATGTTCTCGATTCATTCCCGCTAATAAAGATCTCCTAGCATTATTAACAGCACCTTTAGCTCCACAATGATGATGACCACCTCCTGTTACTCCACTATTCTTAGCATTATAACCATTGCTATAACCTGCTAAACTGTGGTTGTTATTCAATGTTCCGCCTCGGTGTATCCGTAAGGACATTGCCCCTTGCTTTGGACCAACGCTAACTTTTCTCTGTCCACTACGGATGACTTTAACTTGTTCAACAGCAGTCCGGTAGACTTGGGCGTACATAAAAATCATCATAGTGGATGGGATGTAGAAGGAAATACAGGATGAGATGATTAAATAAGTCGCATCTTCTGGAAAGACACAATCTGTTTGTGGTCTGTCTGGTGGATCTACAGCATGCCACCATGCTATGCAGGGGAAGGAAATCAGTGCTGAACAAACCCAAACTGATGCTATGAGAAGGACTCCAAGTTTCTTAGTCATTCGAGATGGGTAACTCATAGGGCGAGTTATTGCCCAATACCGATCCACAGCAATAACGCACAGATTGGTTATAGATGCAGTACATGCCAGTATATCTATTGCATGCCACATATCGCACCAAGGTTTACCAAACACCCACTTACCAAAACGCAACTCATTGTAGATCGCGAATGGTATCACTAATGCTCCAATGATGAAATCAGCCGACGCAAGAGATGCAATGAAGAGATTGGTTACAGTTCTTAAACATCTCTCTCGATAGATAGCAAGAATAACTAAAGTGTTTCCAAAGACGGTCATAGTTCCAATAACTGTCAATAAAATACCTACGACGATATCTCTTGCGAGTGTGTCTTCAACTGGTGGCTCACCCGTAACAATATCCACGAAGGAATGGGTATTATTCGGCCAAATCGTACCCATGGTTGAACTGGCATCCATCATTGTTGAAGAGGAAACAATTTCTACGGTAGTCCCAGAGTCATACAAAACCGTCTGCGTTGCCGACGCAACGCTAAATAAAAGCGTTGAATTTGTGGTTGAGTATTGTGATGAGAGCGTAGGCGAGTCAGTTACAGACCCATCGTAAGTGGTAGATTCAACGGTCGATTGATGACTAGTCCACGGAACGTCAGTCTCTGTCGTCGTAAGCTCCTGAATATATGTAGTAGTAGGTTGCTCCGTTGTGGTCGAGTCCACCGTGGAATCGGTGAAATAGCCTACCGTTGTCTCGAAGGTATTCCCCGCCCAGGTACGCCACGTACCTGGTCCGGTAGTTCGCACCGAGGGAGAAACAGCCATCACTAAACCCGTTGTGACCCTCTATTATTACCAACTATCAAGAAGGGTGGATAGAGAGGTGAGTGAGAGTGCAGGCTAAGAATAAATGTCTCTCCTGGGGATTATTGATCACGACGATGTGATTGGCTGAGGAACATGCAAGAGTGAGCAATAACTTTGAAGAGTGTCTGGGAACTTCTTGAACATTCAAAGGGCGCCACCAAGTATAAAGGCGACAAAAAGGAGGGGAACATTATCATGAATTAGTCACGAGGGAATTGTGTCATCTAACGAAGAAATCATTAATAATACTAGGTTGGAAAAGTATTTCTGGGAATTGATTGATTGTGGTTTCTGAAACAGGTGTTTGGGTATCCGGTAGGTATAATTTTAATTAGTAAGAGAAATAGATACGAAGGTTCCTTTTGATTGGCTAAAACTGTCGGTTTCTGGGCTGACGGTAAAATCAAAACGTAAGGGGGCCTTCCACTCGCCAACATGTTGGCATTCATGGCCTTTGCAATCAAAAGATTACTTCCATTAAAGTTTCCAGTAGAATAAGTCTTTGGATTTTTGTTTTATCATTCGTCGTCGCATTTACATTTTGTTGTTTAGTTCTGAAGTCAACAGACAGACAAACAGTTTTACTATAGTTCGACCAAATTCATACCAGGTTGTTGCAGGTGAAAGATGAGGTACTACTTTCCCCAGTTGCCCCGAATAATAACAAACTAAGACTGTTTAACCTCTTTCCTCTCTTGGTAAGTTACTGAGTTCTTAGCTTAACCCAGTGGCGTAGGCAGAGGGGGTTGCAGGGGCGAGATCTCTCAACCCCACCCCCTCCCCCCCCCCCCCCCCCCCGCCCGCAGAAACCTTGCCTATACATTTAAAACCCAAAAGAGCACAAAATGGTTAATGGTTTGATATCTTGAATAGCCCGTCCAACTAATGTTTTTACCCTCGCTCATTATTGTGTTCCCCAACCCCTCTGTGGGGCAACTTTACTCTTTTAACTGTAAAGGGAGTCCGTAATTCTCACAAGAAATATAAATAATTACTTTACATTAAAGACAGAGGACACTATTAGTAATTGTCAAAGACGAGTCTTCTCACTTGGTGTATCTCAACATATGCTCAACAAACCTTTGAAAATTTGAGCTCAATTGGTCGTCGGAGTTGCAAGATAACTATGAAAGAAAAAACACCCTTGTAACACGAAGTTGTGTGCTTTCAGATGCTTGCTTTCGAGACCTCAAATTCTAAATCTGAAGTCTCGAAATCAAATTCTGGGAAAATTACTTCTTTCTCGAAAACTACGTCACTTCAGAGGGAGCCGTTTCTCAGAATATGTTATACTATCAACTTCTCCCCATTACTCGTTACCAAGTGAAGTTTTATGCAAATAATTATTTTGAGTAATTACCAATAGTGTCCACTGCCTTTAAATTAATAGGGCCTACTTGAAATGTGGCCTTAAATCAGATCTTTTTTTTTAAGTTTTAGATTTTATTTTCTTCAAACAATGTCAGCCTTCATTCACACTACATCGAAAAGCTACATACAGCTGGTTGTTGGAACATGTATACCTGGGACAATCCAATCCTCAGATATATCTTGTTTTATTGAAGTAAATTGAACCGAAGAAGCTTTTACAATAATCTAAGCTACTCCTAAACACTATCCCACTCCTGGGCTATTTTCGACTCCCTGTGGGTGATTCCATAACTGACACCCTGTGGCAAGTAATCTAATTTTAGAAATGTATTGAGAAATTGCGACAACCGGGAGCGAACTGGGTAGCTGCGGTGTATAAGTCAGTACAGGGAAAGGTCGCAGGTATTTCACATGCTGCACGTCATATTGACCTAAAAGTACCCCAAACAGACGTACTCGATTCATTAGTCTCTATTTCAAGCCTGCTGAATATTTTTGACAGAGTCGATTTGTTAGTTTATAAACGAGACACGCTATCCATTTCCTCTATAATAAAAACGTCAGGATGCCTCACAGTTCCACTCTTCATATTTTATGGAGTGTTTTGACAAGACGTTCAATTCTCTGGAAAGGTGATTATGTTTTTTGTCAATACCTCGATATCGGGCGGGACTAGGGTCTGAGGGACGATGAAGCGACAGACCTTGCCTGCCGCGCTCTGAAAGTACTTTGGGTATCGAATATCATGCAATGATGGAGATAGAATCTCGTAGAAAAAGGATGGAGTTGTTTTTAACCTAAATATCCGCCTTACAGAAAAAAAAAAACGTCGAGCTGTCTGAAACTGCATACTTTATTGTGGTAAATTTCACCAGACTTATCATGGGTTGTCTTTATAAGCAAGCCGATCACCGGGGGCTTTACGAAGAATCTTTTCTTGCACTTTTAGTCCTAGCTAGGCTATCCTGCAGAAAGTGCAAAATAGAAACTTGGGTAGCGCCTATTACGAAGTGCAAGTGACCTACAATCTACAATGATAATTCCTGTCTAAACATGTTCAGCATCTAGACAAGGTGAGAAGACAATGAAGAAATTTAAGTTTTAGAAGTTGGAGAAAAACCCCAGAGAATTGTTCTAGGGAAAACCCACGAAGTCAAGTTAATTGAAGGACTAACAAAAAAACCAATCCACATAATTATAGTGCCCGAGTAGAATTCGAACCGGAGTTCCCAGAGGTGGAACTGGCGAGGCAAGACACCACTGTGCCAACCTAACTTTATGTAAGGATTTCTCCAGAAGACGATTAGAGCATACTGATAGAAACGTCGAGGAAACCAACGGTTCTTTTCAGAACTACCCCAACTCATTAGAGATAAGTAGGATTTGAAACTTTGCATGGTGGAGATAAGATATAGAAGAGTTTGCGGTAACACCATGTAATAACAACCTCTAAATGAGTTGGGGTGGTTCTGAAAAGAACCGTTGGGTTAACTCGACGTTTCGTTCAGTATGCTCTGATCGTCTTCTGGAGAATGCTGGACTCTGATGCTGCATGCTGCTTAAGTACTAGGCGGTGGATCAGCGGTGATGCACGAAGGCGGGAAATGGAGTACAGCGCCCCACCCCAAGTCATTTAGAGATTGTTATTACATGGTGTTACCGCAAACTCTTCTATATCATTAGAGATAGTCACTACATGGTGTTACCGCAAACCTTTTCTATATCATTTCCACCATGCAAAGTTTCAAATCCTGCAGGCCTATTAATTGCAATAATCAGGCCAAGGGTACGATTTATCGGTCAATGTGACCTTGGATTTGTTAGGCATATTATACTGCACTAAATCCAAAAAGTATGAAAAGTATGGAGGGCAAGAAATATTACTCTAGGGGGAGCTAGCTCAGTCCTTTGGCGTTATCGAGCGCCCTCTAGTGACGGAGATTGTTTTCATTCGAGCGCCCTCAATCAAAATACTTTGTTAAGAGGTACAGTATCCATTCGGTAAAGGGAGAGAATTTGGAAAGGTCTTCAACTTTACAAAATAACAGATATTTAATCGTTTTAAAAACCAATATTATTAAATAAATTTAATGCTCACGCTTTCTTTAATGTTTGTTTCGTTTAAGGTTTTTTTTTTTTTTTTTTTTTTTTTTTTTTTAACTGGTTAGATCCAGGCTGCCTTCCTGTGCGGCATGGGTTTTCCACTGATCCTTATTTACTTATCACACTTCAACAGGGAACAAAATGCTGTAGTGTGTGATTAGTTCAGATGTAACCCAAATCATGCAATTTGACTAGTTTTGGTAGGTAATACGAGTTCATAGTTGACAAACTTGATGGATTCCTTTGGAAGCCAAGCCCTTCTCCATGCTGCATTGACAGGGGATAATAAGGGAAATAGAGGTACGTAATCGAACCAATCAAAATCAAATAATATTATAATAGTAAACACACTCACTTCACACTGTTGACTGACTGTCACTGCACAGCACACTGGTAGGCCTACTGCCAGTCTGCTGCAGTCCGGTGGTCACTGACAAGACCTGTAGTACTTTATAATGTAGGTAGAATTATATCTCCATTCATTGCTGACTATCACATACTTGACTTGTTTAACTGGTTTATAAATTATAAAACATATAATATTATAATGGACTAGACTAGAGTAGAGCCTGAGGTTGACTGAAGAATAGACCCAGAAACTGGGGTGCTGTACTGGCTCCCTTTTTCGAAATGTTTATCATTATTTATTTAGATTGGTCCATGGAGGTAGAAGGTAGAATTCTATCTCCACTCATTGCTGGTTTAATGTTTATAATACTGGGGCACTGTACTCCTTTTTTTCGAAATGTTGTCATTATATAGTATAATAATATACTTGATAATGACAACATTTCGAAAAAAGGAGTTAAGCGTCATAGTTACAGGGTCTAACTAAAGAATCAGTACAAAAAAATTTAACTTGTTCAATTTATAACAGTTTACAATATAAGGAAACCTATCAAATCCATCAGTTCTTGTCTCAATAGTCAATTATTAAATTAGAAGTGTTCTTAATTGTAACCAACATACTGGTTTTAAGTTTATATATAATTGACAAATATTTGATCATTCTTTTCATTCTCACAATAGAGTCTTGTGATCCAGAAGTTGAATACAGAGTCAAAAAAGGTAAATATAATTTAAACAAAAAAACCACACATCATCATTGAGTTGATGAAACCCTTTTTCCTACTTCAGGCTGTTGACTTTTCTACATATTTAGCCATTGTGTTTGTGGCTTGCATGTTTGTGGCTTGCATGTTGATGGTTTGTATTGTTTGAAGCAGTACTTGAGGGTATACAACAATACCATGTGTAAAAACCCTGTTGTGGGTCCAAAAAGAGCCGATGTGATCTTGACATTTCAAACAGTAGTTAAACTGCTCGCTTCAGGAGAGACCACACCGTCTTTTTTCAGATCCGACTCTCCCATAAAAGAGAATACACATGGCTGTAAAACATAGGATTTGAACTGCCGTTTAGCCATCGTTTTTGCAGCTTACGTGTTGTTGGTTTTGTTTCCCCTTTACATCAATAGCAGTTTACATGTTTTTGATTTGGTTTATTTAACTACATGTAGATTCATGTTTGTTTTTAACCCATATACACGGATGTTTGTTAGCACTGTATACTCAGTTCTTACCCTAGTTCTGTGAAGAAAAAAACACAGGCATATTACTAGGGTGGGATTTGAACCCACGACCTTTGCAATTTTAGAGCAGTGTCATACCAAAGACCACCAAGAATGCCCTGTAGCTAGAGGCACGTTGAATCTTACGTCTTAGCAGCGGGTACTGCAAACATGTAGGTTCTTGTTTATAGTAAGCCATTGTGTTTGTAGCCTTACACATGTACGTGTAGAATGTACTTGATTTGGTTTACTTTTTTTCATGTACAGATTTAGCCCATGTGTTTACATCTTTATACTTGTAGGCCTAGTTAGTTTGGTTTACCTGTTGCATACATCTAGCCATTGTGATTACATTTTACATGATAATTTGGTTTACTTTGAATGATGAAAGATATTGATACATATTTTTATTTAACATTTTGTTGCCATAGTGACAGAGAAGTTTTCAGAGTGTATGCAGATTATTGCTAATGAACCATCTCTTGCGTTATTCCGAATTCAAGAACACATCAGAAAGTCACTTCCAAAGCTTGCAGAATGTAAGGTAAGTCTCAAATGAAGATCAGGTCCTACATGTATCTCTTGTACTTTGTGTGAATTTGCTAATTCGTCTCCTGACGATGACTAGAGCAAGCTAGTCGAAACGTTGAGACCAAGAACTGACTCTGCGGTAGTACAGTTAATCACAATCCTATAAGCTAAAGTAGTCCCAGCCTATTTCTATACCATCCGCCCAGGTAATAGTTAATAAGCAGGACAGTTCTTATCAGAACTGAGAAGTCTCCCGAACACCGGAACAATCTACTCAGCGGTAGTAGAATTAACCAAGACAGTTCTCTAAGAACAAACTCTACCTGGCAAGTAGATACACACATGGTGTTACCGCAAACCAAATTTACATTGTATTGATACCTCACCATGCAATGCCTCAAATCCTGTAACTTGCTAAGTGTTACTTGAAAATTGATTTGTATGTTGTTACTTGATAATTGATTTGTTTATATTGTTACTTGATAATTTATTTGTTTATATTATTACGTGATAATTTATTTGTTTATATTGTTACTTGATAATTGATTTGTTGATATTGTTACTTGATAATTTATTTGTTTATATTATTACTTGATAATTGATTTGTTTATATTATTACGTGATAATTTATTTGTTTATATTGTTACTTGATAATTGATTTGTTTATATTGTTACTTGATAATTGATTTGTTTATATTATTACAGATGGAACTTGGGCAAATGCAGCAACTTGTACAAGGAGCATATTATGACGTGGATTATGCAATCAGGTATGACCTTTGACCTCACTATTAATGTTTTAGTTTTTCATGAAAGGTGATCAGTAGTTTCAACTCAGTGTAGGCCTATTGTTACATTGTAGTTTAACAACACCTCAGATTGGTTTATGCCACCACCGAAACAATCATTTGCTGTGTTTAGTGGTCCAACATTAAGACAGGCACATCTTAACACTGAGATCAGGTGTTGAGGCAGAGAATTAAGAAAGACTTGGTGAAATTAACTCATAAATGCAATTTGTAATTGTTTTTCCTTAGAGCCGTAGGAGAAATTCATAACAGCAGTGAGTCTTTTTCATCAATGGAGAACCTCTTAAAAGAATCCATTCAGAGAAAGAAAAGACTCAATACTCTCTCACAAGAATCTAAAGCTGCTAAATCAAGGTATGACTCAATATCATGATGAAACTAAGGCTATTAAATCAAGGTATGACTCAATATCGTGATGAAACTAAGGCTGTTAAATCAAGGTATGACTCAATATCATGATGAAACTAAGGCTGTTAAATCAAGGTATGACTCAATATCATGATGAAACTAAGGCTGTTAAATCAAGGTATGACTCAATATTGTGATGAAACTAAGGCTGTTAAATCAAGGTATAACTCAATATCATGATGAAACTAAGGCTGTTAAATCAAGGTATGACTCAATACTGTGATGAAACTAAGGCTGTTAAATCAAGGTATGACTCAATATCATGATGAAACTAAGGCTGTTAAATCAAGGTATGACATGATGAAACTAAGGTTGCTAAATCAAAGTGACTCAAACCTCATGAAACTAAAGCTGCTAAATCAAGGTATGACTCAAACCTAATGAATATAAAGCTGCTAAATCAAGGTATGACTCAATATGATGAAACTAAGGCTGTTAAATCAAGGTATGACTCAATATCATGATGAAACTAAAGCTGCTAAATCAAGGTATGGCTCAATATCATGATGAAACTAAGGCTGTTAAATCAAGGTATGATTCAATATCATGATGAAACTAAGGCTGTTAAATCAAGGTATGACTCAATATCATGATGAAACTAAGGCTGTTAAATCAAGGTATGACTCAATATCATGATGAAACTAAGGCTGTTAAATCAAGGTATGACTCAATATCATGATGAAATTGAGGCTGTTAAATCAAAGTATGACTCAATATCATGATGAAACTAAGGCTGTTAAATCAAGGTATGACTCAATATCATGATGAAACTAAGGCTGTTAAATCAAGGTATGACTCAATTTCATGATGAAACTAAGGCTGTTAAATCAAGGTTTGACTCAATATCATGATGAAACTAAGGCTGCTAAATCAAGGTATGACTCAATTTCATGATGACACTAAGGCTGCTAAATCAAGGTATGACTCAATTTCATGATGACACTAAGGCTGCTAAATCAAGGTATGACTCAAACCTAATGAATACAAAGCTGCTTAATCTTGTTATGACTCAATACTCAGAAAACTAATCAAGGTTTGACTCCACACTCTTGAAACTAAAGCTGTTTAAAATCAAGGTATGACTCAATATCAGGAATCTAAGGCTGCTAAATCAAGGTATGACTACTCAGAAAATGGTTGGGGTCCCCAAAACGCACTCCTATATATCGCCTCACTGAAAGAAGGCAAATCAATGGTTGATAGCTGTTCTTTGTGCTCAAAGATTCGCACATGACCTCAGCGTCCATGTAGCATTTTGCATTATGCAAGGTATATTTTGATACATTCTTTGTGGTAATGCATCTGAGTGGTACATGCAGTGTGTCCATACATGAGACGCAACACACCATCTGTATTTGCAAACATAACAAAAATAATAATTATAATAATAACCAATTCTTATAGCGCATTTCACAACATTCGTATCAATGCGCTTTACATTAGTGCCCTGGTCATAGGGCCAATAACATCCCTATTTAAAGAGCTAATAAAGGATGATCTCAATATTTCAACTATTACCTTTTTATGGCCAAATAGACATCGTAGATACCGGTTAATAACCATTTTACTCTCTAAATTTGCATTTAGTAATAAATAACTCTATAGTCAAAAATGCACCCCGCCGCGCGGCTTTTTCAGCCGAGAGTCAAAAACGGCTTATCTAGGTTTTTATTTTTATTTTTTATATTTATTGTGTGCTTTTTGCTTGAATAATTATTGTTTTTGTTATTACTTTGATTGGTTCGTTGCTTTTCGTTTAACTTTTGCTGTGCTTGTTGATGTACTTGTTTTTGTTGAGGTCAAATAAATAATAATAATAATAATAATAATTATAATGACCTCTTGACGCCAGTGACAATATTGCCCTAATTGGGTGTGAACACAGTTCTCCAGCTTTGGCAAACTGAGGGCGCTATTTTCCACACCAAATAGCCGCCACTGACGTCACGATTCCTTTGTCGCGCAGGTTTGTTTGACCCGCATTTTTCAGAAATTTGGCTAGAAGCGTTCTGTAGAAAAACCATTTTTACCATGTTTTAACGTGAGGTAAGAGACTCGTTATATTTTTGTATGTTTCCTATGGAATCCAGCTATTAGAAAACTGTAATATCTATATATTTGAGATCATCCTTTATTGGCTGTTTAATGTTTCTCAGGTCCCTTGAGCGTATACCACCTGGGAAACATTTTATATCGCTCCAAAGGTGTTTTCATTCACAATATCAACCTCTACCCTCGCAGGTACCCATTTATACCCCTGGGTGAAGAGAAGCAATTATAGTAAAGTATCTTGCTCAAGGACACAAATGTCACAACCGGGATTCAAACCCACACTCTGGTGACTTAGCACCAGAACTTAAATTCAATGCTCTTAACCACTACCATGACACTTTACAAAATGAAAACAGTTAATTTGATAGCTTCCGAACCAACAAACACAGTGCATACAGACCTTGTACACAACAGTAAGATTGTTTAGGGGCCATTTATTTAATCATGTCCATGTCCACAGAGCCTAGATTCGTCTTACTTTTAGTGAAACTCCATGAGGTATTTATTAAAGACATTATGAAAGTCGCATCTGTAAGAACCTGTGATCTGAAAATAGCATCATAAACTAATTGTCAAGATTTGTTTAAGATCTTGATTGAGTATTGTTATCTAATTGAATACAGGGATGCTGCCATGGCAACAAGTCATAAAGATGATACTGGAGACACAGAGAGCGCAGGATCCAATACTTGAAGAGCTGAAGCCATTTCCATTCGCAACATGAATGTTTAATGTAACAAGGATTGAAAGTGTGCATTTTGCTATGAGTTGCTTGACCTTGACATTGGAGGAGGAAACATCATCATCAATGCTAACCTTAAAACCTTGCTGTACAGAGCGACATGCAGCCATTCCAGCCAGTGGATAGAAGGCAAGCCAGCTATCCTTGTCTTTCATTAATGTGATGTCTCAATTTATAAAATGGATAGATCTCTGAATATTGCACTCTCCTTTCAGTCAGACCTAGCCAAGTCTTAGTTGACGATGCTGTATTTTTATATTAGTCACCAGTAGAGGGCGCTACTATTGGCCGACTTGGAGGGACTGGCCAAGTCTTTGATCTTGATAGAAGCAACGTCTTGCCAGCGTTTTGACCCATTTGATCCAGACAAAAATATCTTTTCTCCAGTGATTCGTGTTGCGGACAGTGAATTGTGTTGTGATATCGGCAAGTACGTTAACTCAATGAACGCAGCCAATCAAGGAGCCGAGCCATGTTGTTGGCTCGCTGTACTTTTGTTCAAAACTCATTGCAGTTTGATTTATTCATTGTAAAAGCACGGAACCATATGGGTGAACGAACGCACAGAAACATTGGATTCGGTGCGGAGGGAGAGCGTACCTTACATGGAGTGTAAATTGAGTTGCCTAAATTAGGAGGAGGTGAATAAATGACTACTAGGAACAACATAACCTAACTGGGTGTGTCAAGCATGAATATTCAATTTGTTTTATTATCGAAATGATAAATAGGACTATGTGTCTGATACCTGACTGTGAGTTGCAGTTGCCATTTTGGTTTTACTGAGATAAATCAGTCTTAATAAGGGAATCAATGTGTGGTGAAGAGGTTTTCAACTAGTGTTAAACCCAACGAGGCCTGGTTCTTGATAATTTTACCGAGACGAACCCATTCATAAATACCTTTTCGGTCAAAAATCATCAACACTTTTTGGTCAAGAAATTAAATAAATGGAAAAATTATAGTTGTTCAATGATTTCTTTCAACACAACACCCCTCCAGCTATGAAATGGTAAGGCCCTCGGGTAAACAACTCCTTATAAGGGAATTATGTGCGCGTCGCGCGTATCTCGTGATGTGGCACAACTGTTCCAGCCGTTGCTCTCGACCAATAGGAATAAAGAAACTGTCTTATAAGCACAGACTCATGTCACGCCCATGTTTCGACACTTTTTACTGGTCATTTACAAAGGTTTATACACACCCTTGGACGCGCTCTCCACCAATAGGACTAGTGAAACTGTCCGAGGTATTTATGAATAAATAATGAAACTATCCATTAATGATTGCTGAGCTTGCTAATCATATCATGCTATAGCCTTGATTTCTCCAGTTGCCATCATACATGTATGGGACATCAATGTGATGATATGTTTCATAGTCATCACATTGAATGATGTAGTAGTTTGTACATTCATCAGTCGGAGTTATAATACACGTTCAACAAGGAATAATTTGTTCATCAGAAATTCAGACAATTTTTGACATTGAGTAATGTTATGTTTTTCCTGTCGACCTTAAATCAAAATGACTGTAAAGCAGAGTGTTACCCGCTAGCTTGATGACTTTGTGTAAAATGTTAACCACTCAATTAGTTGGTCTACTTATATTTATCAAATCAACACTTCCCAAGATCTGTAAAGATTTGCATACATTTCAGGTGAAACTAATGCATTGCATCAAACAACAGCGCCCTCATTGTTCTGAGAAGACCAAGCCATGAAAACTGGCAAGATTAAAGGTAAATGATCAGTGTTTTTGTATTGCCACTCTCATTGTTACTAGAAGGTCGCTGTGACTGGCCAAATTACCTGTTTATAACAGGAATGTTGTTATAAGAGGATAGCAAAACAAAGAAACTTAAAAGCAGAAAATGAGATTTGGGACCTCAGAATTTAGGCATACTCTTAATAAGCAGAATCTATTTATAAAACAGTGCTCTTCATAACGAGGGTTGATAGTAACTAGTATATGTATCTGTAGATCTCTATTAATACAGGAAAGGTAAATATTTTAAGCTGATTAGTTGAGTTCCTCTAATTCTGCAGTTAATCTGTCTTTGTGCTGTTGAGACTCGCCACATGTTTCTGTGTAAGGTAGTCTCTACATCACACAGTGTCATGTCTGAAAACAAATGTTTTGAATTTGGAATGAATAAACTTATATTTTTATGGAAATATCCGTTTTAATATAGAGATCTAATCTGCTTGAACGAGATGTCCCCAGTGAGGGATAAAACAGTTTCAATCGATCTATCTATCGATCTATCTATCGATCTATCTATTTATCTATCTGTATGTCTGTCGGGCTTTCTTTGGGTATGTCGGTTCTTCTTTATGGACTTGTGGGTGGTTTTCAACTGGAAAGATTTAAGAGAATGGGAATAGACAACTAATAGGAAAGCCCACAATGTCGATCTACTAAACAGGGATGTCTATCACCGTGTCTGTCTGTAGGGCCGTCTGTCTTTGCGTGGTCATTTATAGACACAAATTCGAGTCCTTTTCAGTCCCTCTCTAAATTGAAGAGTTGAGCATGAAGTTACACTTTAATAAGTTTGCCTGCCCTTTAGGATTCGTATTGGTTCCGTTTTCTAATAAAATTCAGAGTTGTTTAACTCCTAGAGACATTGATGCACAAATAAGGTGTGTATCTAATGTGGTAGGGTGGTATTTCTGATTGCCTAGATTGCCGTTTATTCCCTTCGGCAAGTTGCAAGAAACATACACCATTCCATTCATATTAATGAGATAATTTCCAACCCTAAATATGTCTCTTTTTATATTCTTGGTTGTTGTAACGAGCAGTGGGTTGTTCAATAAGTGCCATTGCGTGGGTGTAGTGTTTGTTTGGGGACGATCTGAAAGGTTGATGAGATTCAACCTCGTACCATTGATTCTTGGAATTGTACGCAACGCTGAATACATGGAAAAATAGGTGTTATATTTTATATTTTTCGGATGACGTTTTTATTCTTTTTGAACGTAGCACCTTCTCCATTCCCTGCTGCATCACAAGCGGTGTTGTATAAAACGTTTACGAGTTTATATATAATGTTTAAGTTATTGCCTGTTATTTCAGGTATTAATGTTCCATAATTATGTTAAAGAGAACTTTATCTTTCCACATGCCCTGATTGATAAAAAGTCTTTACATGTAATGTCATTTGTTACATAAGGCTCATTTACATATGTTATAACCAAGTTATTGTCTGCAAATACAAAAAGAAATAATATATTCAAAACTTAATTACATGTGTCGAGTTGTCATTATTTTGTTTATTGAAACCTTTTCAAATTTCCCCTCTGGCGTTTACGTTTCCTATCAACACCGAATTAGGCAAAGGTTCTTCAAGCCTTTCGCGCCGTTTAACCACCTGTGCCGAATGTATCATAGTCCGATCTCAAATTTCCAGCTAAATATAATGCATCTGAACTTTTGTGGCGGCAAACGTTGGCTACTAGACTATGAAAAAGATGACTTTACCTTGCGGCATAGTTGTCTAGAAATTGCCCATTCATTCAGTAATAAAACCGACATACTGTTCATGTATGCCTGATTTACTGCCAGTTCACCTCTAGTATTTGAAGTACATTATGAAAGCCCCAGGCATCAGTGTTAACTTAAGCAAGATGGACAAAAACAATGCAATATCTTTATCGTATATACTGTATACTACTTTGCTGTGCTTTACAATCGGTTTGATCACAAAATCATGTTATCCTACTGCAATACGGCAAGTTGTTTTGGGCACATTGAATGGTCATGTGACATTAGGAGCGTACTTTATAATTATTATATCGTTTTATTGGGGGTTTTCATATCATAGACACATTGTATATAGCACCGTCTTGCAACCTTTTAATGTAGTTCCGACTTCATGTATCTTTTAGTATTATAGTTAATCCTAGCTTTAAGCTAACTGCGACGTAGATACACAAGTGGTAACTAATTTGCCAAAACTTTCGCGTTTTTTGTGTGTGACTACAACTATAGTTTATACTATTTAAATCAACTTTTACACAACTCTCTATCCAGGCAAATCTATGAGTATAGCTGCATTTCGGTAAGACTGTTTTGTTTTGGGGGGTTTTCAATCTGCAGGAGAGACCGATTTCCCATCTATCATTTAACAAACTGGATACAAGCTTTCCCATGTTGTTAATTACATCTTTCATGACGCTCCTGCCTTCAATATTAATGGTTGTTTTCTCGGTGTGTTTGTGTAGATGTCTTTGAAGTTCCGCACTCGAGCCTTTGTCTGCCGCTAGATCTTAACTCGGTTAACTCCATCTCATGTTGGTCGATCCCTTGGCTCACTTACCTACATATTGAACTTCCAGTATTCGTAATACTCTTAAAGCGGAACGTGTGTAAAATCTATTTAACGTTTTCTTGAGGTTGCATGGCGGCAGATTAAACATACTTCAAGCCGTGGTTTGATGACAATCTATTTAAATGCCTGGGTGTCACAGTTTTTTAATTCAGTCATATTAAATGTATGGGCAGTTGTTGTGTGAATCAACTTTTGACAGGGTTTGGTTGAACAGTGCTCTTTGTTTTAATCGTTTGGCTTACCCCTCCTACTGTTTAACCAATCAATATCATTGACTGCGGTTTGAATGATCGGTTGCAATCGGTTGCAATTCTTAGAACATGTGCCACCAATCCAATCACAACCCGTTTCAAATAGTTTTGTTAAGTCATTGGAAAATGGTAAGCAGTAGATATCGTGACGTCACCAGCTTACTGGCTTGATCCCTTACATGGATATCGTGACGTCACCAGCTTATTAATCCCTTACATGGATTTTGTGACGTCACCTGCGTACTGGCTTGACCCCTTACATGGATTTCGTGACGTCACCAGCTTATTGACCCCTTACATGGATATTGTGACGTCACCTGTTAACTGGCTTGATCCCTTACATGGATATTGTGACGTCACCTGTTAACTGGCTTGATCCCTTACATGGATAATGTGACGTCACCTAGTGTTAATTCGGCCTAATCCCTTTATGAATATCGTGACGTCACCAGCTTATTGATCCCTTCCATGGATTTTGTGACGTCACCTGCTTATACTGGCTTAATCCCCTACGTGATCCCTGATATGATGATGATTACGTAACGGTGACTGACTGTCAACGGATTTGCCCAATCTACCAATGAGAATCTTCTGGTTGTAAATGTTTTAACCATTCTTCGAAGACTTTATAAGGCCAGAAGCCCGTTTCATAAGTAATTCGTATAGGCATATTTTGAACAATATAAAGACAGGAGCCCGTTTCATAACTAGTTCGGATACATAGACACTTGTCCGTTCACAGTTTATTTTGTTTAACCATCATTAAGATAACACACTGAAATATCGTATTGTTAGTTATTTCAATAACTTAAGTTCGACTATATCTTGATTTCCATGTGAACGGGTGTTGTCATTGTACTGAAAACATGTCTAAAGAAAACAAGTTTATTTTAAAAGTGTTCTGCAAAATTATTTTGAGGTATACCCGATGTTCTTAGCAATCAAAATGGGTGCTGCCACGTGAGTAAGCAATAGAGGAGCCACAAAAAGCAATTATTCCTCCCCCAGGATCGGATGGAAAAGCAAAGACACTGAAATGAAATATGACACCTTAGTCTCAACTATAACGATAATATTTACCCAGTTGTTTCATTTCCATTCTGTTTTGCTGGATAAGGTCGTTGTGCTTTCTGTCTGTTTAACCCGAATAATGTATTGATTGACTAGAAGACGTTGAGACATTGACGAACCACGGTACATTGTTTGTATTATCGGCAGTTCTTGTTTGAGATTGATATTTTGAGGTGAGGTGTGTAAAGTAAGAGTGATTTCAATCTTTGTCAATAGCTTGATCGATCTTAGACCTACATTCCCTATATGCTAAAAATACCACGTTTTGTCTTTTAACAAGATTAGATATGACTGAACTAAAGCTAGAGGGAAATATGTGAATTCACAACCTTTGTGTGAATCGTACTTTTTGTTGGAAGCCAGTATCAGATAAACAGGGCCGCTATGAATGTAAGGAATTGCCTTTAAATAACACTGGTACTGGAATGATGATGGTATCCACGTGTATGGGGATTGTCAAGTTGAATAATTGGATTTTAATTCCAATCCAAGAGATGTGAACCCTATAAGTTTGATCATACAAGGAGTATATTCAACATGACGGCACAAGGCTGTTGTATTGGCGATATACTATATTCTCATTTACTAAGCGGTCACTTCAATGTTTTCCTGGTTTTCATCATAACCACGTTCTCAACATGCCGAGGTGCATGTGTGTACTTTAACAAGCATTAATGAAACAAAATTGACTGTCATCGGACTATGGAAAAGTGTCACCATGCAGAAACTCAAAATGACAATGGTGATGACGTAGAGACAATCAGTATCCTTAATGTTCTACATGGTTAGAAATTACTCCCATGTGTGGCCTACGTGACACAATGCAGGTTCATAATTCTTGCGTTTAGGTTGGGGTGGGTATGGATGTACACTGTACTTAATTTGTTGGTTGCATGTTTAACACCTTGCTGCACATGATCAGTAAACCCACACCTTTCGGACACAAAGCATACACAAGCCTCTAATGTCATTTATTCTTAATTTCGCAAGGACTTCCAAGTGGTTTCATCGCACCCGCAGCGAACCGCAACAATATGGTAAAACAAACCTGCACGAGTTGTAGTAGAGCTACCCAATAGAGAGAGTGTTTGAGTTTCTAACGGCACCATGCAATTAGCCGCCTGTTACCCACAGGCCAGACTGACCTATAGGCGTTTGTAATTTCAGAATGATCATCGTTCCGAGTTTACTCTCGACTTGTAGTCAGATATCTTCCCTGTTCTAAGGTATGGATCGCGGCAGAATTCTTGTCCGGCGAGAATTGTGTTCTGAGACGTAAGAAACTAAAATGAGAGCTCATGATATGTCCAGGAGTTTGGAATGCGGGAATGCTGTAAAATTGCCATCAAATGGAAATGGTTTTGCTTTGGGGTAAATTTGGTAAAATGTGACTGAATGCATGTGTATAGAACCTATAGGGAATTCGGAGTTATGAAAGCATTGGAATTTAAGTTTTTTCCATCCTTTTTTTAACAGCACAATTAAAAGGATCTGCAAAATATAATGAACTTTTATGATCTGACCTAATTATGTTTTTGAAAATCATTGGAAATCTTATTCAACGATGTGACTGTTCGTTTGATAGGACTAAGAGGATACACACAATCATGGTGTTACCGCAAACCAAATATTGATACCTCACATGCAATGCCTCAAATCCATTTACGTGGAAATGTATGTATTTCAAAGATTCTAGCTGCCAAGATGGGGAAATTCCATTACTTTGTAGTTTTAGTCTTAATTTTGCAAATGTCAAGTGTTTGTTACTCGCCTTGCGATGCACCTTCTTATTTTGTCAAACTTCACTTTAATAGATCGAGATTTATTATTGGTAGGCCTCTGCTGAACCTATGAACCGCTTGATGGTTCAAGGGTTTGCCCTCTGTAAAATTTGAGACCGCGCTTCAAGTTCACGAACTGGTTGGTCCTTGTATTCATAGACATAACAGGCTTTTAAATGATCATCTTCCCTCAAAAGAAACCTAATAAGGAAAAAATTGTTCTTTAATCTCTGGAATGCGCTTGGGAATCAAATGCAACTGTCGCTCCGTCAGCTAGGGTCGTCTCGAATCAAATACAAGGAGCGCGTAGAGCTCTACGGGGTTAAATCCTAGGTGGGAATACAGACTAGATAGAAAGGTCGAGCTGTAGTTGAAAACACTCCATTCCAATCCCCAAACTCTGCTTACTAGAACTCAACGTTTGTTGTTTTCATTGGTTATCTGTATTCATAGTCATCTATTTCTTGTCTGTAGATATCTGAGTCGTTTTTTCGTCTTGTGGGTGGTATCCTGACGTGTTCACGTGGAGTTGCACCATGTTTAATAATGCCGCCTGAAGCTAAGCCCATCCTACAAGGTACGTCACAATAATAAAAAGCATACTAAAAGTAACACCCAAACGAGCCTGTAGAACTATAAAGTAATAAAAACGTCTCATACAACCAGTCTCTATATCCGTTCAAGATGGCTCCCGGCATTTTGTGCAATATTTCTGTTGTTTAGAAGGGTAAGAATATCTTCCAAGTCACGCACGGCATGTTATGAGGGTACGTCTAATTGATTAAGGAACTGGCTGCAAGAACATAAGTGAGCTAATATTACCCTGGCATTCATATAAAAACAATATTGTGGAATTTTATATAAAGGTGGTTTTGACCATAGTGGGCGGTGAAAAGTGAAACTAAACACGGCCTTCTAAAGCTGACATTTTGATAAATACACGGGCTGGCCTTGTAAGATTTCACTATTAGGCGTTTTGTGCTGTCCACCTCCCATCTCAACACGCGCGTATCTAGTGTGCCATACTTAGGTGGTTTTTTCATCTTCTTTATTTCTAGGTTTTGCAGAATTTGTTCCCGATTTTTCCAGGGTAGCGGAAATTAAATTGTCAAAATTCTGTCAAACAATACAAGCTTAACTTTCAATATTGACAAACCATATGTCAGAAGCCAACAAAGTATTAAGTTTTGGTGTTTAATTTCCAAGAATGTTGTGAGGAACCGAACCCGATTCTTCGTATTGTTTGTTTGTGAACGTTGTGGTTTGATTTAAAGCCTGAGGAACTCATTTTGTTGAAATATAATAAACTGAAATGAAATAACAGACGATTTGATATCTGTCCTTTCTGTTGCCTTGGATATCAGTCAGTAACGATAAGAGGTTTGTTTCTCCAGAGATTGAAGTCCCGAGTGGTAGTTCAAGTATCTGTCAACATGTCAAAGTTGCGCCACTGTGTTATCGTCAAACTCAAACACATCTTACTCTAAAAGGACATAATATGTTTTATCAATGATGTATACGTTGGTTGTTTTGTAGATGTTTAAACCGTTTGAGTGATCTTTGTTTGTGTCCAGACATACTTGCGCAGTGTTGTGTCATTTCAAACAATAACTGCAAGCGTGTGGGTTTGCTTGTTGATTGCAAACTTGATTTTTTATAGAGTATGTTTATAAGAGATAGAACGCCCTCTTGTGGTGATGTTCAAATTATTCATTATTTGCATAATTACCTCTAATACCTTCGGATGATGCACTTTATTTAAAGTCATTGGATGTAATTTTGCATTTTCATGCGAAATGAGCGACTAAGATTGCAATCATTCCATAATTTTTATTAACCAAGTGAAAGGGTTAATTATGAAAAAGAATGCTCTGAAAGAGTCTGCAAACTTGTTATGACTCTGAAAATGAATGGCTATGAAAAACTTGCTTGTATAGTACAACGCATTTTGATAAACTGTTCACTTCGAAGTACTGCACTTATTGAAAAAGATATCACTTTTTATCCCCAAATATTTGAATCTGAGCAGCGTTTTTACTGTAACTTTCTCAGAGAGTGTATTCCTTTTGTATATTATTCTTCCTGCGTAACTGCTCCAGATTATCGGCAGTATTACAACCTTTTGAAATGAAATTTGCACAGGTTAGTTTTATATTTGTTTACAGATAGGATTGAAACAAACAGTGGGCTCCACAAACGTATACAGTTATCTATACTTTAAGATATGAGATTTTGACAACTTTTTGCTCCCCTCGGATATTGTGTAATGTTTTGGGGTCATGTTGTTTTCCATACTGTATGGATCTTGATGTAATTTTATCTTTATGTGTGTACATTTACATAATTATCATTCTTGAAAGATCAGCAGATGCCCTAGATAGGAAATTGAATCACTTTGAACCTTCCAAATGTCAATTATGCCCCTACCTAGAGCTTGATGACTCGAAATGCAAGATGGTCCACTTTCAACTGATATATTTTTGTGAAACTCTAATCAATTGTCATATTATAGAGAACGACAAGAGAGTGTATACCGACACACACACACACACACACCCCCCCCCCCCCCCCCACCGTCTTGCAATAGCAGCAAGTCGATGTGACGGAGCACCCTAGGGGGCATAGGCTAAGACTAGATATTACACCGCCCATGCAGCCAAACCAGTCTTAGCCATTTGCCGCTTACAGTCCCCTCATCGTAGCCCCGGGCTTGTTTCTCCTAAGCTGTTGACATCAAATATCCGTTCAAAATTAAAATTCACCCAAAAGTGCATCCTGGGAGTCACATAGATCGCAGATTTAAAACAGAGATAGTGTTCATAGAGAAATAAAAATAGAAAAACAATGAAACACACGTTCGGTAAAAACTGCTGCTTGTAATTATTATGAGCACACTGTGTTCATATCAAGATTCAAGACTTAATTCGAACGATGTATGCGCATATCGCTCAAACACTGCTGCTTCTTCTTTAGTTGTTACCCTACGGCCATTTTATGTCTGAGACAGATCAAATACGATTATAGCCAGAGAGCGCATGTAGATTAGTCTTTAGATTAATTATGATGAACGAATGTATGAGCTTTTTAATACTCGTAATAGAATCTGTGTGATTTATGACAAGTAAGCCTAAACAGGTCAAAAGGAAAGTCATTTCAAATCTATACAAAATATAGGCACTTCGTGGTATTTCATTAAAAAATGTCGCCTTGAATGCGAAAATAATCTTGTTTAGTATTTATTCGATTCGGGGTGAGAAAGAATGGATATGAAACCTTCTAGATCTCGATCTCATGAAGTGCAGTTTACCTATTCGCGGGGTTTCCTTGTTATCAAGGATTTATAAGAAAACGATAGTTATTCTTGAGTATAATGCATTAAGTGTCCAATCAAGCATAATGCTTATACAGAACTGATATTCAATGGAATCAGCCACCTCGTTGTAAACATGCTCATTTACTCATCAAAGAGTTATTTTGAACAAAAAAGGTAAGTACAGACATGTATCCTTGGCGTAAGTGAAAACTCAGTCTGCGGACCAATTATTATGGCAGGTTGTATTGTCGGTATGGTTTAGATATCTGGCTTTATCCGGAAAAGGTTTCTTAAAGTGAATAAAGGCAATAAATACTGTCGACTGGCGTGCGTGTGCATAAAGCTCATCAGATGATGGCGTCAGGGTTGCCATTTTAACTTCTCTGGGGTGTAATACTTCATAGACGTCTTAAGAACAAAAAGTCAACTCGAACTTTATGTAAGGAAGTGATTAATGGTGGTCGCCCATTGATTTACATCAATTAAGATCCTAATAATGTTGACAGTCATCGTAAATGATGTCGTTTGGGCAGAATTATTTTTGTTAATGACGTCATGGTTATTATTAGGGCAGCTTCCTATTGGTCAAGAGTTGGACCACTGAATGCAGACTGATGATTGGTTAATAAGAAATCATGCCATATCTATCATTCAAATCTCTGTGCCTTGTTTAAAAGCAGCCAAATTTGGAAAAGTAATGTGTTTGCTGCAAAAATAATTACACCAACATGTGATGAATGCAAAATAAGCCTTAATGGAAGGAGCTTGGGTAATCGTAATCAAAATACAATGGAAAACACACTATATTTTGAAGTTGTAGGAAAGACAGCTTTGTAAACTGACCCTCAGATTGTTAGCACTTTACAGCGTCTTTGAGTCCTTACATTTTGTCCGAAGTTAATCATGAGGAATTAATGTTTACCTTGGTGTATTTCTTGCCATTGTGGTGCATCTATTGGTGAAGACCCAGCATGGACAGCTTAATGTGGTCAGTCACCTCGACCAGCTAGTCAGGCTCATCACATGGCCATAAAAGAGCTCAGATGAATTCCTCACCTAGGGTCAGACGTTATCATTTGTTGCTTCATTTGAAAGATGTTGCCATCTTGGTTTTAAACTTGAAAATCTTCTTGTATGGCGACAACGTGTGGATCTGTCATTAATATAAAGGTGACTCGAATCAAGTTAAACAATAATCAAAATGAGTCTTCTTCTTTATAGACAAACGGCTTTGGGCTTTTTATGTTGAAAGTCTGAGATTTTTTAGTCCAACATTTATTTTGGCAGATGCAATTTCAGTAGTGTAATACACCAGCCGTGTGATGTGTTGCAGTTGTTATACTTGCTTTGCTCCAAACAACAATTAAGGATGAAGAAACAGGCAAAAGTAGAGACGCCTAGTGCCCTGGATGACCCTCATTGGAACCTATGTGGAACATTTCTCGTAGGTGTTAGTCTAGAGAACTGCTTCAATTTGTAAATCGACCAGAAAGCACTCTGCAATATTTGCCATTAAAAATACATTTCCAAAGTGGTCTCCCGTGGGAGCGTGTCTGTGTGTAAGTGCGATACCCTAGCCTTGTTTCCAATTTCATCAGGCTCGGTCTAGGGTGTTTTCTTATTTTCGTTAGGGTTTCTTTTGTTGTTATTCTAACATTTTGGTGTTGTATGTGGGCGAAGCTGTTGCATGTTTACAGACGGTCTAATTTCAGCGACCTTTCGTTCTATAGTTATTCCGAAACATGTTCATGGAATTGATTTGTTCGGGTTCCCTTATACTTACTATCTGAAAAGGATAGATTGACAAATGAAGAATGGAGACTAGGTTCAACTGTATTTTAGCTTATTTTGTTTTCATACATGATTTTGTATTTTTGAAATTAAATTGTGTTTTTCTTGTTTGTTTTGGTCTTTGATTTGTTGTCCTGTCTTTGAGTCGGTTTTTTTGTGTGGATAACACAACTATTGATCAGCTAGATCCTTACTTGATAGGCTTTGAATATTGACCACAGTATTTATTTGAAATAACTATGACAAAGAACAACTAGTGTTCAATCAAGGGAAAATGCATGTCGTTCTCGATTTGGGTTCGTGTAAACTTTCTTTAAACCCCATCGTAGATTTAGCGAAATGTTTTACAATGCTATGCAATGACAAGATCCTAGCGGAAGTTGATTCAAGATGAATATATTCATAGTTCAGTTTGGGCGCCTTAATTTGTCTGTGCTCCGTTAGATCACTTTTGTAATTCTTTATTCTGTAGAACGCTTTCATAATTCTATGTCCTATTGAGCATGTCCATCATTGTATGTTCTGTTGATCAGATTCATCATTCTATGTTCTGTTTAAGCACATCTTCATTCTACTGATCACGTTTTTTCATTCTATGTTATGTTGAGCACATTCATCATTTTATGTTCCGTGAAGCACATTAATCACTGTCGCTCTTGTGCTCCTTTCGTCCTATGTTCTGTTGAGCACATCATCATTTTATGTTCTGTTGGGCACATCATCATTTTATGTTCTGTTGAGCACATCATTCTATGTTCTGTTGAGCACATCATCATTCTATGTTCTGTTGAGCACGTCATTATTCTATGTCCTATTGAGCACATCATCATTTTATGTTCCGTGAAGCACATTAATCACTGTCGCTCTTGTGCTCCTTTCGTCCTATGTTCTGTTGAGCACATCATCATTTTATGTTCTGTTGAGCACATCATCATTTTATGTTCTGTGGAGCACATCATCATTTTATGTTCTGTTGAGCACATCATCATTCTATGTTCTGTTGAGCACATCATCATTCTGTGTTCTGTTGAGCACATCATCATTTTATGTTCTGTTGAGCACATCATCATTCTATGTTCTGTTGAGCACATCATCATTCTATGTTCTGTTGAGTACGTCATTATTCTTTATCCTATTGAGCACATCATCATTTTATGTTCTGTTGAGCACATCATCATTTTATGTTCTGTTGAGCACATCATCATTGTATGTCCTATTGAGCACATCATCATTCTATGTTCTGTTGAGCACATCATCATTTTATGTTCTGTTGAGCACATCATCATTTTATGTTCTGTTGAGCACATCATCATTCTGTGTTCTGTTGAGCACATCATCATTTTATGTTCTGTTGAGCACATCATCATTCTATGTTCTGTTGAGCACACCATCATTCTATGTTCTGTTGAGCACACCATCATTCTATGTTCTGTTGAGCACGTCATTATTCTATGTCCTATTGAGCACATCATCATTTTATGTTCTGTTGAGCACATCATCATTGTATGTTCTGTTGAGCACATCATCATTCTATGTTCTGTTGAGCACATCATCATTCTATGTTCTGTTGAGCACATCATCATTCTATGTTCTGTTGAGCACATCATCATTCTATGTTCTGTTGAGCACGTCATTATTCTATGTCCTATTGAGCACATCATCATTTTATGTTCTGTTGAGCACATCATCATTGTATGTTCTGTTGAGCACATCATCATTCTATGTTCTGTTGAGCACATCATCATTCTATGTTCTGTTGAGCACATCATCATTCTATGTTCTGTTGAGCACGTCATTATTCTTTATCCTATTGAGCACATCATCATTGTATGTTCTGTTGAGCACATCATCATTTTATGTTCTGTTGAGCACATCATCATTCTATGTTCTGTTGAGCACACCATCATTCTATGTTCTGTTGAGCACGTCATTATTCTATGTCCTATTGAGCACATCATCATTTTATGTTCTGTTGAGCACATCATCATTGTATGTTCTGTTGAGCACATCATCATTCTGTGTTCTGTTGAGCACATCATCATTCTATGTTCTGTTGAGCACATCATCATTCTATGTTCTGTTGAGCACGTCATTATTCTTTATCCTATTGAGCACATCATCATTGTATGTTCTGTTGAGCACATCATCATTGTATGTTCTGTTGAGTACAGCATCATTTTATGTTCTGTTGAGCACATCATCATTCTATGTTCTGTTGAGCACATCATTATTCTGTGTTCTGTTGAGCACATCATTATTCTGTGTTCTGTTGAGTACAGCATCATTCTATGTTCTGTTGAGCACATCATCATTCTATGTTCTGTTGAGCACATCATCATTCTATGTTCTGTTGAGTACAGCATCATTTTATGTTCTGTTGAGCACACCATCATTCTATGTTCTGTTGAGCACATCATCATTCTATGTCCTATTGAGCACATCATCATTGTATGTTCTGTTGAGCACATCATCATTTTATGTTCTGTTGAGCACATCATCATTCTATGTTCTGTTGAGCACATCATTATTCTGTGTTCTGTTGAGTACAGCATCATTCTATGTTCTGTTGAGCACATCATCATTCTATGTTCTGTTGAGCACATCATCATTCTATGTTCTGTTGAGTACAGCATCATTTTATGTTCTGTTGAGCACACCATCATTCTATGTTCTGTTGAGCACATCATCATTCTATGTCCTATTGAGCACATCATTATTCTGTGTTCTGTTGAGCACATCATCATTTTATGTTCTGTTGAGCACATCATCATTCTGTGTTCTGTTGAGCACATCATCATTTTATGTTCTGTTGAGCACATCATCATTCTATGTTCTGTTGAGCACATCATCATTCTATGTTCTGTTAAGCACGTCATTATTCTATGTCCTATTGAGCACATCATCATTTTATGTTCTGTTGAGCACATCATCATTGTATGTTCTGTTGAGCACATCATCATTCTGTGTTCTGTTGAGCACAGCATCATTCTATGTTCTGTTGAGCACATCATCATTCTATGTTCTGTTGAGCACATCATCATTCTATGTTCTGTTAAGCACGTCATTATTCTATGTCCTATTGAGCACATCATCATTTTATGTTCTGTATAGCACATCATCATTGTATGTTCTGTTGAGCACATCATCATTCTATGTTCTGTTGAGCACACCATCATTCTATGTTCTGTTGAGCACATCATTATTCTATGTCCTATTGAGCACATCATCATTTTATGTTCTGTTGAGCACATTCATCATGCTGTTGAGCATATCTAGCATTCTATGTTCTATTAAGCACATTCGAAATTCCATTGAACATGTCCATCATTCTATGTTCTATTGAGCATGTCCATCATTCTATGTTCTATTGAGCATGTCCATCATTCTATGTTCTATTGAGCTGGTCCATCATTCTATGTTCTATTGAGCATGTCCATCATTCTATGTTCTGTTGAGCTGGTCCATCATTCTATGTTCTGTTGAGCATGTCCACCATTCCATTGTGCATGTCCATCATTCTATGGTCTTTTGAGCACATCACTATTCTATGTTCTATTGAGCATGTCCATCATTCTTTGTTCTGTTGAGCACACCATCATTCCATTGGGCATGTCCATCATTCTATGTTCTATTGAGCATGTCCATCATTCTATGTTCTATTGAGCATGTCCATCATTCTATGTTCTATTGAGCATGTCCATCATTCTATGTTCTATTGAGGATGTCCATCATTCTATGTTCTATTGAGCTGGTCCATCATTCTATGTTCTATTGAGCATGTCCATCATTCGATGTTCTATTGAGCATGTCCATCATTCTATGTTCTGTTGAGCTGGTCCATCATTCTATGTTCTATTGAGCATGTCCATCAGTCTATGTTCTATTGAGCTGGTCCATCATTCTATGTTCTATTGAGCATGTCCATCATTCTATGTTCTATTGAGTATGTCCATCATTCTATGTTCTATTGAGCATGTCCATCATTCTATGTTCTAATGAGCATGTCCATCATTCTATGTTCTATTGAGCTGGTCCATCATTCTATGTTCTGTTGAGCATGTCCACCATGCCATTGTGCATGTCCATCATTCTATGGTCTTTTGAGCACATCACTATTCTATGTTCTATTGAGCATGTTCATTATTCTATGTTCTGTTCAGCACGCCATCATTCTATTGAGCATGTCCATCATTCTATGTTCTGTTGAGCACACCATCATTCCATTGGGCGTGTTAATTATTCTGTGTTCTGTTGAGCACACCATCATTCCATTGGGCATGTCCATCCTTCTATGTTCTGTTGAGCACGCCATCATTCCATTGGGCGTGTTCATTATTCTATGTTCTGTTGAGCACACCATCATTCCATTGGGCATGTCCATCACTCTATGTTCTGTTCAGCACATTCATCATTTTTTGGGTTTTTTTTTGTGTTAATTTATTTATTAATAATTATTATTCTTTGGCTACCTTTGTTGTTGTACTTTTTATGGGTGAAAGCTATGGTTTACAGCCGGTGGTGGTCAAATCACCCTGACCGCCTTTCAGGAAGGTGGTTCCTAAGAAAGTTTGTCCGACCATGAAGTCCTGGATTCAACTCAGATGGTAACATGATTCCTACCTTGATGAAATTACTTGAGTGAGTGATGTAGACCGGTAGTACATGTAGTGATGTTAGTTGGAGTTGGGGCGTCTAGTACCCCCACAGGATCTTGCCGATCAATTGTGCGTTACCTTTACCACGTATCCCCTTACCTGATTAACTAATGGTGAACAAAATGTGAGGAAAGCATTTACGTATGGGGCAGTGATGTAAGTGAAGCATTTACAGGGGCTGACAGTGTGATATGAGGAAAGCATTTACGTAGGGGCAGGGCAATGTGATGTGAGGAAAGCATTTACAGGGGCTGACAGTGTGATATGAGGAAAGCATTTACGTTAGGGGCAGGGCAATGTGATGTAAAAGAAGCATTTACTTGAGCAGGCAATGTGATGTGAATTTATGTTTATTTACGTATAAGGAGGAATGTATAAGAAGCACTTCGTAGGGCCATGCAATGCGATGTAAATGATTAAGCATTTACGTATGCTTAGTCCTTTACATCACAATGCTTGCCCTTTACGTATGGGCAAGCAATGTGATGTAAATGAAGCATTTACGTAGCGGCTGACATTAGAGAGGTTTCGCAAGCGTGCGGATACAGATACAGATACGGATATGATACCGTATCCGTTCACGTCAGCCGCGTGTTGGATTTTGTTTCGCAAAATATATTTCATTTGAGTGCGCTCGCATTCATCATGAGTGTTTTTCTGACAAACATGACCTATAGAGACCCCATGTTTTATACACTGCATTTTCTCATCGTTTTGCTTGCAAATGTCGTACAATTTTCTATGTATATCAAGCATGATACCAGTGAAAGCAATTCCGTTGGAAATGTTTTTGATCTCGGACAAATATAAAACTAAAAGTCTGCAAAACAGTATCCGTTTTTCTCCGACGTGTACACTCCCGTATCCGTTGCTTACGTGTGTGCAAAACACATCAGTCGCGGATACGCGTCACGTGAACACACAAAGTGTCGACGTATCGGTATCTGTATGTGTACCCGTACATTTGCGAAATGGATACGCGTCACGTGAACACTAAAAGTGTCGACGTATCGGTATCTGTATCTGTATCCGTACATTTGCGAAACGGATACGCGTCACGTGAACACTAAAAGTGTCGACGTATCGGTATCTGTATGTGTATCCGTACATTCGCGAAACCTCTCTAATTTGATGTGGAGGAAACATTTACAACGTGTCTTTGAACAAATGGACTTCGCCTTCAAGCATTTGCAATTAGTTAATTGTTTTTCACTTAACATTCATTCTCAGTAAATCCAATTGCTTGACTTGGTGCCTTATTTTGGTGAATAATATACGTCTTACACATTGACATCAAGCACTTCACCATAGAAAAACAGTCCCAATTCAAAGAACAGAGACTCGTATCTGCCGCAGTGAGGAGCCTCGGTGCTTCTTCTTCTCGTCTTAGATGTTTTTATATCACCCAGGAAGATTACAAAGCGCAGAAACGGAAGTTTCCAAGATTGCATGTGATGTGACAAGTGACAAGTAATCGAGAGTTAGCACGGACAGTCTAGGTGACCCCAAGCTGTACCACACGCCGTCGAATAGGAGTCAAACTCAGGCGAGTAGTGGTACGCTGATCATGCTATCCGATCTGACTTACAATCAATAACTTACTAATGTATAATAGCTACGTGATGTCTCACTCAACATTGCGTGCTAAATTACAAACTTCAAACCCATCTTATTATCCGGATCAGTCTTTCTTAGCGAACATTAGTTTTCAAAGTTGTTTTTGTCTTGATTCAATTGTACATAGGAGGGATGATTGTAACGGTAGTTAATTCAACGTGTTAGGCATGATGTCACGATCAAGATACTCGTGAATATAGGGTTCAATGACCGGTAAATGCCGTGAACCATCACTAGATTAATTCAATCAAACTTCACTTTGGCCCAAATTGCGATTAGTCACGAATATTGTACTCTTGGGTTTATTGCCACTTTAAGAACTGTTTTGATTAAGAATACCCTAAGATTATCTTATAGGTAACTCCCTTTCGTATTCCTGAAAGGGTCCAGTTTGAATTTCGAATTAGTTGAACCATGGAGGTAGAAATTGAACTGAATCTAAAACAAGTTTTTTGTTGTTAGTTCTTGACTTTGTTGTAAGTCCTTGATTTGTTTTTGCTTCTTGATTATTGTCTTACTTCTTGGATTAAATTGTTGCCATCCATACTCGTGTGTTCTCCTTTGTAAACTTGATCACATCAATAATTAACAAAACTTGTTTATTATTGCATAGCTCTGCTGATTACCAGGAAAATCAATTTGATTGGCACCTGTCTCGTCTGGTGATGAACTCTTATTCTAATTACTACCCCTTGATATAACACTGAACTAAATATGACCCTTGATAACCCATATCGAAGAACCCTTGGTGTTTTCCATGGTCCCACAGCACCAAAGAACCTTCGGCATTCTTGGCCAGGAAATCACAGTACAAAGAACCCTTGGTGTTTGCCAGGGTCTAAGAACCCTTAATATTTCAAGAACTCTCGGCATTCTGGGACCAAAAGAAACTTGCAATTATAGCCCCAATATTTTCAAGAACCTTTGATATTCCATATACTGAAACACATTGAGGTTCCAGTTCAATCCCTGGTACTGAAACGATTTGATTCCATCAAATACCAAGAACCCTCTTTCTTCCTGTTAAAAGATCTTATCTTACAAACATGTACGAACCAAACCTTTCAAGACGGTGTTAAGATTCTTTATTATTAACTGAGAACTCTTTGAATTATTTTGAAAAAGCGTAAATCATTTAGTGAATGTTTCTGAATCCAAAATCTTCTCTAACGTTTTCTTTTTTAACATTCAAGTTAAACAAACCATTCCGGGCTTTTATGAGTGGCCGTCAGAAAACTACGTGGTTTTAGGAGATGTTTTTTGTTTAGGTTTACACTGACGTGAATTTCTTTAAGATAAATAAATTCCTATTTTGTATTTTTGTTTGTTGTATTTTATGTCAGACACACAGCAGACTGTTGTAAGGATAGGGTTTCAGTAGCAAACACTCGCTCACTTGCAAGAAGCCAGTCGTTATTTCCGAGCCAAGTACACAAATCAATTTATCTTATTACTTTTTCAGGTTGAGGACGTGTTTTTATTATTCCAGTATTGGATCAAAGAAATTTGTCGTGTGAACCACCTTGAGGTCTTTATCATCAAAAATTAAATATGATTTCTAAAATTAGATTTAATGTGCAAACAAATATTGAGCGCAAACTTGGGCAAAACATATTGATTACAGGGAGCAGCTTGCAACCATGGTGATATACGTAATCAATGACGTCATAGAGAGTGGTGCATATGAGAAAACAATAACACGCTGAGTATTGGATCTGCTAGTGCGAAATAATGATAATGAATTGATGAAGTGACCTGAGGCTGAGGGTAAATAAACGACGTAGCATAAAAAGGAAACAATTGCACCGCGGGATGGATGCACGTGTGTGTTAGCAACCTTAATTTTATCGTGTTTAATTTATTAGTTTCAGTATAAGATGTGTATACAACGTTCAGGTTGCGTTATTGTTCCTGACACTTTATATTTTGAGAAGGAAAATGCTTTCAGAGTCTTCCCCTTGCAATCAAGAAACTAACGTTGACTATCTGCCTGAGAATAGAAAACACCTTAGACCTAGATTAGAAAGGGTTGAATGTGCGAAGCTGCTATACAACCCATAATAAATAACATGCGATTTGCAGTAAAATATTCACACATGTCAAAGTATATATTGGGGCTATGCTGAAGAAGGCAGTATAAATATTAAGGTATGGGCGAATCCTAGTTGAAGAAGGCAGCTCTATCATGAATAAAAAGGTTTGGGGGCTACGTCTGAATGAATACACCAGTGCAGGTTCGTGTACGGGTTTACCTTAAAACAACATCATACAGCACCAGGTTTACATTCACAATGATTTTCTACAATTAGTTTGATAGATTCGGTAGTGATCATTATAGTACATTATGTATTGTTATTAATTTGTTCAGATCTATGTAGGGAGCTATTTTCCTTCCCTTTTTTTTCCAACAAATGAATTGTTTATAACTCAATTTGAAAAGCACGTGAGTCTATTCAATATCAATTTCATTGAAATTGCAACAAACATTTCTGCAGACAGTGTGGTAATTATAATTGACTTAAAGTTGATGTTATTATATAAATCATAGAGCGTAATGATTGGCCATGCAAAATGGATTAATTAAAATGATGCATGAAGTTCAGTGGCCTTTTTTAGCCACTTATGAATTGAAACCTAGAGGTAATTTGATAAACCGTTGTTTGTGTTGATGGAAACAAGCTTGCCGACTCAGGTCACTCACATACTGGCGGTAAAGTATCTAGCTAAAGAATTAAAACATAACCCCTAAGGTAACTTGTGTCTCGCTAAAACATTGAGTTAAGTAATTGTATTAAGTCATGTTCCATAGCTTACTGAGGGAAACAAAAGGTACGTCAGCAAATACAATTCAATTACATAAGTGTTATGTTAACTAAAAGCAAATGTGGAGTTTGAAGGAAACTCGGCTGATATAGTCTATAGTTGTTAAATATGTTGACTTGTCATGAAATCATCAGATCTTGTAACACATTATTGTGGTTTTGTTTTCATTATTTGGATAGAAACTGTTTATGGTTACCAAGAAGTAATTATTATATTATTTTGCATATGGTTCTGTGATGCTCTTGTTTGAGGTCTTTATTTGCGTTACTTCTCACGGTTAAATTCCGCCAATTCCAAAATAAAGGACAATGGCGGTTTCTCTCTTTCAGAAGTAGGTTGCGTCAACATCTTGTGTCATCACACTGATGGGTTGCTAGGGGGCCTTGTTACTCCCTCTGTTATAAACCACTGATTGGCCAACGGGGAGTTCATATTCTCTTTAAGGACTGTAAATCCCCAATAGACTATTATTGTTCCCCTTATTAAATGTATATATAACATTCTCGTCAATCAGTAAAGCAACGTTGTCATAGTAACTCATTACCTTATTGGGTGCTTCTCGTTTTAACTGACTCGGATAATTATGAATTTGAATGAAACCTAAACCACAAATCCTCATGGTACAGATTAAACAGTGACTGCAAACAATATTGTTTTCGTCCGGTCGAAGTCTTCGCCAAAGACGGAAACAACAACGGAAAAGACGATTTGTAACGTAGTAAACACAAGATCTTAAATTCATTTAAGATAGAGCAATGTGCTAGATAATGACTGTGGGCCTGTTTCTTATTCAAGAATAAAATCATTTTGTGTGTTTTGTGATGGGTATTGAATCTGTCTTCACTGCAGTAGTTAATGAAGGCTGCACGTATTTATTCGATTAACAACCAATGATTTAATAAAGTATATTTTGTTTTGTTTGATCAATAGCCTGAAAGGCCCCTTCATGTCGCTAAGATTGTATCTTAAATTAAATGTGTGTATGCTTTAAGTCAATGTGTTGGTCCCAGCATTAAAGTGTGCATGTCTCTGCCAATTCGGCAGTTTCCAGACTAACTCGGACCAAAGCTCAAATGTTTACTCTTTGATCAAACTATAGTAAATGTACAACTCATTTTTAAAAAGGTTACACGGCCCGCCCTCCCCTTGCAACTGGGCCATATTTCATAGCACTGCTTAGCGGCCATATTGTGCTTACTGTGTTATTTTTTATTTCATAGCACTGCTAACCGCAAGCACACGAAAAGGCATGCTAACCTTCCAGTGCTTACCGCACGAAAATAAATAACGTCACAGTGCAAATCCATGGTAAACGCGCAATATGGCCGCCCACTTTTTTTTCTGCTAACCTGTGAAATACGCTTGCATCTTAGCAAATTGGTCTGCTACAGAAAGCAAGAAAATGGTCTTTTACACAATGAAACATGAAGCTCACAAAGGAACTATGTGTTCATCAACCTGGACTCCACAAGCCCCATAAAGGAAATCTGTGTTCATCTACCTGGACCCCACAAGCCCCACAAAGGAAATCTGTGTTCATCTACCTGGACCCCACAAGCCCCACAAAGGAAATCTGTGTTCATCTACCTGGACCCCACAAGCCCCACGAGAGAACTCTTTATAGAACAGGGAATACCTAATAAATAACAACACTATATACGGGATCCCATAAACCGGATCCTTGGAATTGTGCGTGTGTGAGGGGAGGGAGGGGGCACCCCATTGCATCCATCATTCCATATGTGTATACAATACTGGATGTGCATGCCCGGCCCCGATTAGAGATTTGTTCAATTAGTCCATGAAACACAGAGGCCATGTAGTGTCCTGCAGGTAACTTTAATTCCCAGTCAACCCCGTTGCGATTGACCCTCTTGTAGAGTGATGCAGCTGTGAGCTTCAGGTATTTTTTGTAGTTTTTGCTTTGTAATTCAAGTTTGTCCACATACCATTGTCCCTCAAGGAAACTGGTTCTTCGTCCACAAACTTTGAAGGGTGTACTGGCGGTGATAAAGAATGTTCCCTTTTGATGATGATTAATGCCTGGATACCTAAAGACATGTTAATAAACATGCTGTATGGCAATATTGTAAAACTGCAAGATAGATTGTACCCCAATTTTGAAGCTGTTGAACACACAGATAAGCCGCAGGACACGTTAGGAATTAAGACGGGCCCTCATCTCTTCCGGTAACGTATCGATCCCATATTTAAGTCTTCCTCAATTGTAGTATGTAGTGGAGACAGTAAATCGTTTGTGATGGGAACGAGGGTGGAAATCCCCCATGGGATTCAATCAGCACAGGCTCATTAATGTAGAGACCGTGGCCAGACATTGCTACCTTGGTTCTTATAATAGTCTGTACCGCCCAGCGGGTACCAATCGATCCCAAAGGATACATCGTATCGATCTGCAGAAAGCTAAACACGACACTATCTCTGCAAGTCATCACATGAAAAACAAACATCATGCGCGTTCTGCATGAGTTTGCCCGCAAACAATTTGTTTGGTATCTTGGGTCTCATCAGTTATTTCAAGATTGTTATTGAATTACTTTGATTTGTTTCCATGTTTTAGAATAGTTGCATTATCCGAACAACATTGCTCGCCTCAATCTTTCAATAATTGATTGCAATGAAGAAAAACCGTGATTGGTCAAAATTTAAAAGTTTACTTTTGGTGAAAACTGGAAAAATGTTTGTCTGCAACGAAAGTCATAACCCGTGGGATCCCAAAGCCGCAATACGTCCACGTGACCTTAACATGGGTGCAGTTTATCTTTACTATCATCGTGAAGAAGCGATTTTCACTACCGTTTGCTAAACTCATTTTAAGATTTCTCTTATAAGATAAGAGTTTTAGCCTGCAGAATATGTTGTTCGTGTTGAATGGTGCTAAGTCATCGTCCTGTATGTATGATATCATGTACTCATATCGTGATATCGTGTACCCATATCGTCATACATACACTAGACTTTAGGCTCCGCTTATTTCCTCTTACATACTCCCTCAAGGATTTATTTACGCGGATCGTTTTCAGTTGATTTTCCCATTTGCAAATCAGATTTTGTAAGGCTAAGGGATCGAATCCTTCCCCACTGCAAGTATCGAATAACCTAGAATAACCTTTATCTCAGAGCGAAAGGATCCTTCACTTCACCTACACTTTTAACTGGGTGATTTTGTCTCGGTACTGAAAAATAGTGTAGGCGAGGTACTTCCAGGCATTGCCCGGTATAACAACAAGCAAACAAGCCAGGCATGTTGACATTGTCAAACATAGTTTGACGCAAACAACGCTTTAAACCTAAAACAAAATGTCATTAAAATATTGTTCCTTAAAATTACATTTAAGAATCGATTGCAGCACTCGACGTGTATTTTAAAGATCGATGTGGACTGCTTTGGCTTTGAGTACTTCAAACCGAAACCATCAAATATAACTTTACAATGTGAAGCATTGCAAGTAATTCGTTTCCTTAAATCGATTGAGCTTTTTGACGTGTTGCAAGTTCCGCTTGTCTTTAATAAGTAGGTTGGAAAAGAAAAGGCTGTTTCAGATACCCTCTCAAGTTGGATATTATGTTAACGTTGCTTCTTGTCGAGAGAGGATAGTCTGCTCACTGGATAGATGTCAGAATAAATCGAGATTCTCAGTTTATTAAACTAAGTTGGGTTTTTGCGTCACCTAAATTCCTTGAGTCTGTGTCGTTAACATAGCTTGAGCGCCATGGTTTTCATTTATTAAATCTTTTATACAATATCAGAGAGAAAAAAGTACTGACACTCTGCCCTAAACCTCTCCATGTTCACTGTACATGAAAGTGTTTTAAGTGTTGTGAATCTCCCTGTGTCTGGCCTAACGGTCACAAATGATGAAGAAATCTTTAAGTTAGTAAAACCTTTCTTAGTTTGATCCGCCAACTCCCTAAATCTTTTGGGTCAGAATTAACCCGGATTCTGTGGCTTAGTGCACCTGACCCATTCTTAGGTCAAGCTGACCTTGAAACTGGTAAACAAACAATTAAAATATTTGCTGGTATTCTACGGTAGTGTATGACCCAACAATTGGTAATTCTGACTCATTTCTGGTCTCAATGACCCAGAAATGAGCCCGGCTAGGCCCCAGGAGTTTTTCGAGTGTAGTTTGAAGCTTATCAGTTATAATAACACTGAGATTGAGAAGTAAGATAGATGGACATGCTAGGTCAATATTAGATGATGGGGTTGAGCGTGGAGACAGGTAATGGTCCAAACACTTTGAGACAGGTACTGGTCAAAACACCTTACCAGCAGTCTTCACCAGTCTTCATCACTCATCATCAAGAACCCTTTTAAGTACTTACTAAATCTGTCATTCTACTCACATTTTGTCTTCATTTAGTGAGAGTTATTTTCATAAATGGCTGTCCATTACTTTTAGATCATATTTCTGGACTACTGACATCAAGGTAGATGTAAGAGTAAAGTTGGCCTAACATCGACTCCTTGGGCATCGTGTTTTGTTACTCGGTGATTCTTATCGCCCTGTACTAGATTGTTTGTTGCGTACTCTGGGGAAATATATGTCTCTATCAGAAGCAACAATGAGTATGAAATATAGCTCCAGGTTGGTGTTGTTATAGCAAAGAATCTGTGAAAACTATCTGTATCTAGGTCCGTGTTTTCTTAACTAATTGTCTATCATTTGATTGTCAAAGGAACGCAAAGTTGAGCCTGGTTTCGACTCTTTCTTGTCAGTACACGGACACTCAAAATTGTGTTATTGTAATATGTCATGAAAGCTGCACTAGTACAAAGCAATACACGATGTAGAAAAAAGAATCAATCAAATCTTATTGTCACTTTTTGTTAGTAACTATTTGTTTAAACCTCCTTCGCTGATTGGCACAAATGACGTCACGGTAACTTGGGTCAACAAAATGAAAGTGTTGTCAAATGTAACTAGATGAGAAGTGCATGACACACCTCAAAGGTGACTGTCTCGATAAAGATGTTGGTGCGTGCCTCTTGTCGTTAAGTCATTCCTGATAAGATTAAAAGTGGGCATTTCTTCAATCGTGTCTTAGTTTTCAAACCAAGACATTTACTTAAACCACACAGGCCCGTATTAAAGGAACACGTTGCCTTGGATCGGACGAATTGGTCTTTGAAAAGCGTTTGAAACCTATTGTTATGAAATGATGATGGTTATATAAAGATATTTTAAAAGTATATTATAACGATCCACACAAGTGTCTCGAAATTGCACGGTTGTCCGTTTACGTCACGAGCTAACACGGTCGGCCATTTTATTGAGTCAAAATTTTGACTCCACAAAATGGCCGACCATGTTTCTTCGCGACGTTTAAGGAAATCTGTGCAATTTCGAGGCATGTTTGTGTCGATCGTCGTGTTCTACTTTCAAAATGTCTTTCAAATCTTATGCATTTCTAAAGGACTTCCAACGCTTTCAACGACCAACTCGACCGATCAAAGGCAAGTCAGTCTATTTGTTTGAATATTGAGTCTCAATGGTCTATAAAGCCCATTCTATATTTTCCAATTTATTTTGTTGTGTGTATTCCAGTCTGCTAAAGGTAATGTAGCATGAGCCGTGTGATACTTTTAACTGGATGGTAGCTCTATAATCACACCCGGGGACCCTGCTTGCTTGCTCCTCTGTGATTAAACTCACTGTATTCCCAACCCATCAAATGGTTGACAATCAACTCGCAACCCACAGCCATTACTGTCACTTCTCCAAGTATATGAATGACATTAAAGAGGATAGTGATGCAGGAAGTAACAGAAACATGTTACGTATAGAGTGTCTTACTGTTGCTTCTTGAGATGGATGTATCCTGTAATACTCGAGATAATCATTGATGTGAGGTAGACCTATCATCCTTAGCTGGAGATTGTCTAGAGTTAGTCTTTAATTCAAGGATACAAGGTGTAAAAACATCTCCTTCCATAACTCCTAAACTGTATATCAGACTGATTGTAAGTTTAAACATGTCATCACCATCAGTAACTAGAGGCTTGCTGCGAATCATAGATTATAGATTAGTTCATGCTGTGACCGTATTTATTAAGTTTGATTAATTTTACAGTTATTTCTAAAGGTTAACTGCCAGATGTTTTACCTTGAGCTAGATTTTCTTTTCTTTTGCTTCTTTTTTCTCTTTTTTTCTTTATTTTTATTTTGCAATAATTCTAGGTTCACAGAACTAGGACAATGTGGGATTGAAGGATATACAGTGATTGTTATTGAAATGTAAATTGTGTTTGGTTGTGGATTTAATTTATGCTCCTATTACAAATGGGCTTATGTTTTACAATTGATAATCAACCCTCATGAACCAGACCTATTTAATATAGCTGCTTAGCACAGACACAAGCTAAGCACAAAATGCTAAAGCCAAATCCTGCTTATTTTCTGCTTAGCAGCAAGCTGTAGGGAAATAAGTTATGCTTTAAGCAGAGCTATGAAATTGGGCCCTGTCTTTATATTGTTTTATTGAAACATAAATAAATGCCATTACTAAGACCATACCTCTTATGGCGACTTAACATCCATTGTCAACTCTTATTGTTATTAAAGCTTGACACTTATCTATTATCTAAATCAGGTCATAAATCAAGCGTGATATAAATCCATTGGTGGGCCTATAATATGCCTAGTAACAATCTGTCTGACATTTGCGTTACCATTTTGGTGTCACGTATTCTTATGATAACATGACCATCTTTGTTAACCTAGAATTTCCTATAAATATGGGAAATCTATTATGCATTTATTTATGTTACAAACAAAGCTCACCTTTTTTAATTAGTTGGCTGATATATGTGTGTATATATATATATGTGTGTGTATGGAATTCGCTGGTAATACGAGTTTACAACACAGACTTATTATTAAAAACCGGGTGCCAACTCAAAGATTGATATTTTGTCTCCGAACAATCAATAAAATGTTATATTTGTCTACCCTCGAAAAGCTTGTTTGGAAAACAATTATGTAGACAATGAAGACAAAAACTTTATGTCGTTTGAAAACACAAAGTTTGTACCAGCCACAAAAGGTTTCATGACAAAATTAATTACAAAGCAAATAGTCGATTTGTGAACTGAATGTGATACAGTTTTCCATATGCAAGGAGTGATTTCAGTGAAGTATATGGAATTTAAATTCCCTTTTAGTTTGTTTGATGCAATAATATTTGAGACATGAAAACCTCTGAGTTTTCATTTTATCAAAACGTTAGACGATGCAGAAAACAAACTCTTACTTTATTCTGAATGGAAGACTACTATTCCGAATGTTAATGTTTTGACGCATTAAGACATCCCTTAGTCTGTATGTAGCCGGTATTTTTACTTGTCATGATCACCATCAACACTACCCATCCAAGAATCCAAGAAAGTGAGTGAAGATCATTCGTGACTAGATATTCATTAGGGATTATAAGATGATAGAAAAATAGACTTCAAATACGAATATCCATATATCATAAACCATATACCACTGACGGAGCTCGTTCACTCAGTTTGTTATACACGTCTTAACACTCACCCACAAGACACTGAGGCGTAAAATGACTTGTCTTAGACCGGCTGGTTTATCACATCTTGTACACGTGCCTGCATCTCATGACCTCGGCTAGAAGAAAATACAACAGCTTTCAAACTGTATTACTAATACCATGGAGGTAGAACTACCCTCCATGATACTACTAAGATGGTCACGAAGTATGATGCTTTGTTTTGAGTTCTTTAATCAAACAATTCAATTCATTTTTAAAATGATTTTTTTTTTTTAAATGTATCGAATTATTTTCATGAACACATATCTGGCAATTTTGTATGATAAAAACTAAAACCTAGCCACATTTCTTAATAAAATATATGCTAAAATCTTGAGGTAGAAGATTATCATAATTAATAATGAACGGTCTTTTCATGGAGGTAGTCTTATGAACTGTCTCCACCTATCAAACCTTTCATCGTTTGTGGTATGTGTGTTTACACAGGAACTTGTCATAACGAACATTACAAAACGTGGCATCTCAATGTACTAGAGTCTAAGGTGCACTCTTTTAGCAGTTTACCTGAATGACAGACTCCCCACTAACGATTCGACCTTGGCAGGTATTATTTCATTTTGATGCCAAATTGTGAAATCCTCATGACTTGCCGCCGACGCTTATTGAAGTTCACCGCACAAAAACCAATCAACCGGGTATTGTTTTGTTCGTAGTAGGAAATGAAATGTTTAACGCGTTATAGACGTCAGGCATAACTAATTCTGAAAAACTTAAAGCAAAAACTTAATTATCAACATATTTTATTTTACGTAAAGACTAAAAAGATTGCCCATGCTCCAAATATTAAAGCTCTCTGTATTATTTAATATTTAGCAATAAACTAATGGATTTGCAATGCCCAAAAAGCTTTTGGTTTCAGGTCAGACTGGTTACTTTTGATGAAATTTCTTTAATTTGTAAGAAATTATGTCCCTACAAATCAAATATTTAATCTTCGAGCTGTAAAATGTAGACATTTGGTCTCCTTATTTCATGAACCAATCAAAGAAAGTCATGTGGTTGCTTTTAATGAATTGATGGTAGGCTACCTCAGCGACTAGGCTTAAATAAAAACATTATGTTTTCATCCACGTTTGTTAATTAAATTACCACACAATGGATCCGAAGTTGTTAAGACCACCAATATTAAAGTATCTTATCGAAAACCGAATATGATACCTCACCATGCAATGCCTCAAATCCCGTACATGTATATAGAAACGACCAGCGAAAACTATAAGGCTATCTGATCTTGGACCTTGAACCATTATGAACGTTTACATCCACATTTGTTAAAATGTTCAACTTCGTGTTTTAGCTTTTAAGTGTAGTATGTAATAGCCAAATACGACCATAACCTCACAGAATATACTAAAAGCGTTCACCCCGTGAACTGTTTTGGGTTCTATCGTTTAAATTATTCAATTCGAAGACAACCCAACACTGACATAAAACAACTCCCTGGAGCATTTGGGAGTTGAAGATTATTATTCTTTTGGAAATTCCTTGGGATATATAAGTAAAACGATACAGCCATATGCCAAGATGACAGATTTGTCAGAGCTTCGCTGTAAACGTGTTTGTTAAATCATTCACAAATCACACATGCCAATGTTAGCAAGTCATTATTAAACGGTAACATAGTTTAAGTAGGTAGATGATCACGTATACAAACATATCCCCAAGGCACTAATTAGTTCCGATGGAATCTTAATTGTTATTATATTAGTCGTCAAAGTCGGATTATTTGTCCTGAAGCTTCGTGGCAGCATTTGTACCTAGACTGGCCCTTATCGATATCTTATAGATAAACATATTATATATTTATTGTGATGTTTTTGAGTTTTGTTAAGATTAAAAACAACCAAATAGAGTTCTGGTGAAAGTAAGAAGACGCTGATAATAGCTGTTTCGGTTCTCTGTTAACACATTTGTTCACTTCTGGTCATTTTGTACTTTATGAGTATGGATTCTCTTGATTTTCTTAAAGTGTTGAGGATTTTTTTTTAATGGTTTATCTTTCCAGTACGCAAAGGAAAATGATTTCTTTCGTTTTTGGAACCGTTTGAATGTTTTAATCATGAAGATGTACGATTAAACTAACCTGTTGGACATTCATTCCGAAAGGTGGTCACATTTTTAAGATGTCGCTGAAAATTCGGCGCGAATATTATGACCACGCATGAAGAATAACGAATACCAGTCTGATAAATGGCGGTAACGCTACTCATATTCTTTTTACAGTGAAATGTTTTCAAAAATACTCTATACTATCGAAAGCTGTTGAGGCTTCTAGACCAAAAGTTGGATTGTAACGTGATGCCAAACGTATACCTTCATTATAACAAGCATTAGTCGCTAATGATTCGTTTAATACGTTCCCATCAGACAGAAACCAGATCCACTTCTAATGATGAGACTAATTCGATTGTTCACAGGCAGACAATATTTTCTTAACGACAAAAACTGTCACAGAAGATTTAAACAAGTGCATTGAGCGACCTCCATATGGGATTATATGGCAATATTGATCCAGACTTAATCCTGCGAATGTAACATTAAAAGACGTGGAGAGACAGTAACATGACCACGTCATTAGACACAGCGTATTCTCTTATTATGACGATAGAAAACCACAGCGTGTAATCAGATACATGCATCAATACATCTACTTTATCTTCAGGAGTTATTTACTTCTCATTATGCTATGCTGGACTTCCAAAGGTGTTAAATCCAGACACTCTGTGTGTTTTTCATGAAAGATTTACCGATATAATTCAAATCAGTTGAAGCATTTTATTAGTTTTCAAGAGTGTCCACATAAGCGTAATGGGATGGCAATAAGATTGGTGTGTGTCTTGGCATAGTTGGGATGTCGAGAGATTTAATGCTGCTCGATAGAGTTGAACGGTTCTTGTAATGCTATTACATGTTCTAGGAACTAATTGGCACAATAAAGTGCACATCGTAAACAGACGTTAAGAAGCGTATAATGAAAAACCCACTCAAATCTTTAGCATTAGGCCTACTACGTTTCATTTACGTCAATCAGTTTGTGCCTCAGATGTTACAATTATTGAGCGTGTTTTACTTTACTGATCAAATATTTGCATAATTTAAAAATCATAATTCAAAATGTATTGTTAAATAAAGTTTAAAAACAAATGGGAAAACGTGATTGACAAACCAATAATGATGTGACTAACATTGAGCTTAATTTGCAAATTCTTATCTTTTCCATTTCGCTTCCTGTCCAAACGAGTTAATTTTCCCTTGTCACGCGGCTCAATTAAATAATATTACATTCAAACCATTAACTAAATTGCATGGCTTCCAATTAGACCTAATCGAACAATCCTTTGATCCTGTGTTTTTCTGAGATCACGGATTACGATTTATATGACCAGGGCCCAATTTCATAGAGCTGCTTAAGCAAAAAATTTTGCTTAAGCCAAAAATTCCTTGCTCAGTAAAATCAGACTAACGGCCAAGACTCAACTGAATTGTTATGCTAAGCAAACAACAGCTAAATACCAGTCAAAAGTAATGTATATGGCATGAAATTTTTGTCAGTAACCTGTGTAAAATAAGCGAGCTATTTTCGTGCTTAAGCAAATTTTTTGCTTAAGCAGCTCTATGAAATTGGCCCCTGTATAAATATTCACGTTCTAGGGTTGATGTTTACCTGAACAAATGGCGTTTTGCGATGCACGGCAAAGCCAAACAAACTTGCAAAACAATAAAGTTAACTTTGACATTTAGCTTTGGAACCAAACGACCAAAAATAATTATTTGTGTGCATGCATTAGTCTATATTTGGTTTGCGGTAACACCATGTGTGTATCTACTTGCCAGGTAGAGTTGTTCTTAGGGAACTGTCTTGCTTTATTCTACTGCCGCTGAGTAGATAATCGGAGGTTCGGGAGACTTCTCAGTTCTGAAAAGAACTGTCCTGCTTTTATAACTATTACCAGGGCGGATGGTATAGAAATTAGACTGGACTACTACTTTAGCTTATAGGATCGTAATAACTGTACTTCCGCGGAGTCAGTTCTGAATTGGTCTCAACGTTTCGACTAGCTTGCTCTAGTCATCGTCAGGAGACTTATCTACTCCACGGCAGTAGAATAAAGCAAGACTAAGAACAACTCTACCTGGCAAGTAGATACACACATGGTGTTACCGCAAACCAAATATACATTGATACCCCACCATGCAATGCCTCAAATCCTATACATGCATTAGTCGTCATAATATTTGAGAATTTACATGACCCTCACCGCGACTAAAAGCAAAAATACAGATTTTAGTTTCAAAATACTACCGGTAATACTTATTGTTGTTATTGTTGTTGTTTTTCCTTTTTTTTTTTTTTTTTTTTCTTATTAAAGGCCTATGTTATTACAGAAAAACAAACTCTAAAATAGCTCTATTAAGTGTATTTGATCCATCCACAGATTGAGCGTAGGGTTACTGTAGTCTTAACAATTAGGATTCTTATAGTCATACAATAAAACCAACGACGTCAAATTACGTATTGGTAGCAAAGAGCGCTGATTGGTTCAAATGTATTCACGTTTGGGTTTTTTCCCAAGTGGTGGATACTGTCTAGGGTTTGCGCCTTGACAATATACCGTCTAGGGTTTGCGCCTTGACAATATACCGTCTAGGGTTTGCGCCTTGACAATATACCGTCTAGGGTTTGCGCCTTGACAGTATACCGTCTAGGGTTTGCGCCTTGACAATATACCGTCTAGGGTTTGCGCCTTGACAGTATACCGTCTAGGGTTTGCGCCTTGACAGTATACCGTCTAGGGTTTGCGCCTTGACAATATAATAATTTCTTACGACTCACTCTTCGTAATCTATACGTTTTTAAAAAGGGAACATGGTGTAGGACTATCCTTCATTCTCTTGAACAATTTGTTTAAAAGGGTTGAGATTTTCTGTGAACGATTCGATTTAGATCGAGCCCAAGTGTCACGACTTCATCTACTTCTATGTGATTTATTTGATGTATAAAGCACACCGAGGTGTTAGACAGGTATAATCTATAGAATATAGTGGCACGAATCACATTCCTGTCAATTCACATATCATACAACCAAGCACCATGCCAAGCAAATAGAAGGGCAACACACTTCTATTAGGACGGGGCGCAGTTCAATTCAAATAAATCCAGTTGCTTTCAGGTAAAGTCTACTGACAAGTGATCAGTGCAGACTGATTCCAAGTATCAAAGCATTCAGAGAGACGGATTAAGTTTGATAAAGAAGGACCTACTTCTAGATATACGATAAATCCAGGTGATTTAGGAGACAGTATAATACCAAGCTTGGAACATGTCGTCAAACTAATGGTCTCGTATCAGAGAAAATTATGAATAATGGTTGACATATTTTCAGGGATTTAGTGGAAGTTTGTTAAATTGTTTTTATTTTTTGCTTGGCATAAAGTCGCGCATGTATATCTGTGTTTCGTTGTACAATATACTTTCTTACTATTTACAGCAATATCAATTATGCATTATGACTTTAAAATAGTTTAAGTTTGATACATTTACAAAATAATTAAATTGTGACACCAATATTACAATATTTAACTAAGCATCAATATGACTTCGCAAATCAAAGCCATCATGAATTTAAGATAGACGAATGTCTTCTATTTTACGACTCGTCCAACTTCTAGATGCCACACAATACGACTTGTTTTATTAAATAGCCCTTATGCATTTGCTTATACCTTTACAAATTCAAAAGAGTTTTAGTTAACACAATCATACAATGGCAAAACATATACTTATTAATCAATACATACATGCCGAATTTATTTTGCAATATATTTAAACATCATAAAAAATAATACGCATTGAAGAGCATTAGTAGTACAGTTTTGGTTGCCTCGTTTAGCTGGCACGAAAGGGAATAATAAACAACTTACAATAATCATTATACAGAAATAATATTTGACCTCAATTGTCACCACCAACCTTTCTAAAACAACACATTTTTAAAATGTCTATTTTAAAATTGGTGGATAGAAAACATTATTAATGGTACAATGAATTATGTTAACATTTACAAGTAATACAATAATTTTACTGCAACTTCACAAATCCAGGGCTCCAGTGTATTGTGGGATACCAAATTGTTTACTATAATGTTTTACTAAGATGTTTGTTGTTAGTCTGTGTTTTCGTTAAAATGTGACCTGAACCTTTCCCAGACCATAATTGTTTCTTTAAAAAATAAAAAATAAAAATAAAAAGAATATACAAAAATAAAAAATAAAAATAAAATATACACCCATTTTTTATAGAGTATTGAAACTCTATTCTTTTATTTCCGAAGGCTAAAATTATAATTGTTGAATTATTGGACGAAAGTGTATTGTATTTTCATTGAGATATGAGAATTCCCAGTTGCTGACGTCATTTTATTGATTTACGTCCTTGAAAAAAAGCCGCAGGAATTATTGTTTGGGTGTTTTGAAAAAGCTTTAGAAACATTCGTGTCCTCGCAGGACTTCTCTTCCATTAGTGAAATAACCATAAAGGTGATAACTTAATTTAGCCAACAATATTTTTAGAGGGTGTCCTAAAAGTTAACGATTAGAATATTATGTGTTCCATCTTGTACTGTCTCAATGCTTTTCTATTGCTTTCCACTCAGTCTACCTCTTCATCTATACACCAAGCAATCCACATCAGTCATCATATCTAAGATTACACACTTCTCCATTACATCCTTGCTCCAGTATTTTATTTTTCTTTCCTCATTCTTTATCTCTGTCCATTATAATCATCGATATCAACTATCAATCTCTCTTGTTTACTCACAGTTCTCTTTCCTTCATTCTACGCCTTATTGTTTTACAAACCTTTCATCTATAAATACCTCGCAGTTTTTCTTTCCTATTTACTCTTTATTATCCTTTGTTATTCACAACAACTCGGAACTATTTTAGCCGGTAACATTCAAGATAGAATTGACCTGTGAAATATTAACTCCTGAGTGACCTAATGTATCGATTACCAGAAAGTAGGTCAGACTCAATCCATATTTATAGGGACTTGAGTTTAATCAATCTTCTTAATGATTGAAAACATTCAGATCAATAATAACCTTGGAACGTAAGAGATCCGTCGGTTTCATACATTCCCCAAACTCATTATCAATTCATCAAACACTCGAGTAGTTTATCATCCTCAGTAACTAACTCATATTTTAAAGTGACCGTATACTTCCCTTTGATTTATTTCATAGATTCATCCGATCCTTCTCATGTCTGTTTTCTCTCCGTCTTAAACTCTTCTCCCACTCACACATATTCTCTCAAACTATGTCTCACATTTACTCATTGACCCATAAAAACATTAACATTAACAAGACATGATACGCCATCATCAGTAATGGTCCAAATAATCGGACAAATTTGTTATCTGGAATTTTGAAATCAGTACCAATGTCCTGTGAAATATCTCCGTCTGGCTATGAAATTGTTTCAAATACCAGACTTTTAATTTAATTTGGATAATTGCAATCTCGCGCAAAATCGCACGAAAACGTATTCGTTTTCCGTTTTACATAGAAAATTTTACATGTTTAGTCGAGGTTGGTGATAATGTAGTTTTTAAAGGCAGTGGACACTATCGGTCATTGTCAAAGACTAGCCTTTACAGTTGGTGTATCTCAACATATGCATAAAATAACAAACCGGTGAAAATTTGAGCTCAATCGGTCATCAAAGTTGCGAGATAATAACGAAAGAAGAAAACACCCTTGTCACACGAAGTTGTGTGCGTTTAGATGGTTGATTTCGAGATCTCAAGTTCTAAACTTGAGGTCTCGAAATCAAATTCGTGGAAAATTACTTCTTTCTCCAAAACTGGAAGCGGTTTCTCACAATGTTTTATACCACCAACCTCTCCCCATTACTTGTCACCAAGAAAGGTTTTATGCGAATAATTATTTTGAGTAATTACCAATAGTGTCCACTGCCTTTAATGGAAAATTACAGTACACATTTGTTATGTTTGCCCAAACTCCTGCTCAAACTGAGGACGTATCATCATGATGAGTTGGTTACAAACATCATCTCATATACAATGTACATTCATTAGAGCAAGGACCTTTCTCTATGGTACATTATAGTCACATTACATCCTATTACTACAATCTACCACTTTATATACCAAGTTTTCTCATTGTATACCCTCATCTCATGTTTCCATTTCCATTGTTATACTAATCTATCATTGACATTAATCTCCCAAGACATACAAACGCTTCTAATCTGGATTTCATCTTTGAAATTGAAGTGTTTCTTTGAACAATGTACCCGTGGTACTCTGCTGTGTATGGGACTCCCACTAAAACTTGGAATAATACTAAACCAATTGAAATGGAGTACATTCAATTGAATCCTTACGGAAGTACAATGAATACGCCTTTTCTTAATATTTATGCATGAGGTACATGTACGTCACAATGCTAATCCAAAACGAGGCGATTGGCGCAGCCACTGCAAGTGATGGGGAACATGCGCACATAGCCTCATTTTGGGTAAGAGTTATGACGTCATGCATAAGTATTAAGAGAGGCGTATAACCAACTTAACATTAGGGGAATTGGTCTTGAATAATTATGTATGCATAATTAGTGTTTTGTGTCATCGAAAGAATTGAAGAATTCCTTGAGGAACAAAACTATTAAAAATATTCTGTTCTAATTAGCAAACTTACTCATTAATTTTCTGAAAGCTTGCAACGCAACTTTTCAGGGCACAATCATCCTTTTTTGTAAACCATTTGAATATTATGTATTATTTAAACCAAGGCTGTGTGAACAATGGTGTACTTTGTGACCCTTTTGCACATTCAAACATTCTCGTATCCAACATTTATTCTGAAATGTTGCAAGCTTTCATTACATAAGTAATATTATGTCTTAATACACAGTTAAACATAATCGTATCCAACATTTATTCTGCAATGTTGCAAGCTTTCAATACTGAAGTAATATCATGTCTTAATTTAAAACAATCTTCTAATCAATCTTAAAATAGTTGCATGGTTCAAAAGGTAACCTATTTTTATCGGAAGTAATTAAGTTCTTTTCAGGATTAGTTTAAACCGAAACCGAAACAAGTCAAAATCGGGATAAGGTTGGACGATTAGTCAAGTTATGAGAACAGATTAACTATTTAATATAATATGTTAAATTTGCATCGGGGATCAGGAATATTCATTTTGGTTTCTACCCATATACACCGATGCGTACATATGATAAAGATTTGTTTCTTTGGTTTGTTTCTCATTTTTGGAAACTGTTAGAAAAGTTAAAGTTTACCCTGATCTTTCCAAATGTGTCATTTTTGTAAAATATCAAATATCACAGGTTTTTAACTTGTTATAACAAACAAATAATTCAAACACACACAAAAAACGCGACAAATCTGATCAACAATAGGAATAGAGGGATAATACTATAACCAATCTGATTCCAAATTCCCTTTTTTTAGACCATGTTTACCGTCACATAAATGAGCTATCAAGCATTAAAGATTAAAACATTTTGTTTTTAACGTTGACGAAATTACGAACAAACAATCAAAATAATATGAAGAATGTGGAACAAAACGTGAAGACTCTTTTTACTTTTGGTCAGTGATTTCAAATAATCGACTACAGATAAAGTAAATTTGCTTACAAAAAGTTGCAAAACATGTGTTTCTTGTTGGCTTTGAGTTAGTTCAATTGAGTTTTCTTATGAAATTGTTACGGTGGCGTTGTTGGGCCCATATCAGCCATGTTGTACGTTGAATCAATGCTCATAAATGTAGTTCCATCTCGACTTAAGAAGTGTCCTTTTTGGCGAGATCCACAACGGCAAAGAATCTTCTTGTATGCTCTTTTGAAACTTTTATTTGTGAAGGCATAAATGGCTGGATTAAGGGCGCTGTTAACATACCCTAACCATGTCAAAAGGGGCATTACGATATGTGGTGCAGATATACATATTGGACAGAACGGTCCAACAACGTTTACCACAAAAAATGGCAACCAACAAACAATGAAGACACCCACTACAATCCCGAGAGTTTTAGCTGCTTTATGTTCTCGATTCATTCTTGATAATAACCTCCTTCCAAGTATTTGATTGGCTTGTGTTCTGGAATCAGTTGCTACTGAATATCTTTTGTTACCTGTTCCATTTACTGATGCTCCTCCTCCACGATGGATCCGTAGTGATACTGTACCATTTGATTCGTTATTGCAATTGTTTTTTCCTGTTGAAACCAACTTGGTACCTGATCTTATGTGGCGCATCTGTGCTGCAGCCGCTCGGTAGATCCGAAAGTACATAAACAGCATTATGATGGATGGTATGTAGAAAGACACGCATGAAGATAGTACAAGATAGAAGGCATCCGAAGGAAATGTACAAGTATTATCTGCCATTGGTCCCTCAACAGCATGCCACCATGCAATACAAGGGAACGATATAAAAGCTGAACAGCACCAGACTAAAACAATAAAAATTAAAGCAACCTTTTTGGTCATTCTTCGCGGATAACTTAATGGGTGTGTCACAGCCCAAAACCGGTCTAATGAGATAACGCATAAGTTCAATATTGAAGCTGTACAACTCAGTATGTCCAATGCGTGCCATAGGTCGCAAATTACACCTCCAAAGATCCAAATTCCACCATTTAAAGTATCAAAGATGGAAATTGGAACAACAGTACTGCCAATAAGTAAATCAGCAAATGCCAAAGATACGATGAAATAATTAGTAATGCTTCTTCGCAAAGAACGATCTTTGTAGACTGCTACAATGACTAATGTATTACCAAATACAATCAGTAACATACATAGGCAAAGTATTATGCCTATAATAGTCAGGTTGACTACACCCATAGTTGAGCCTCCGTTTTCTTGAGTATTATTCACTGGTTGTGTACTCTCCCATGCTGCACTCGATGCTGAATATAACGTAACGTAACCTACGTTTCCTCTTGTTACATCCATAGCGATTGTTACAACGACATTGGACTTGACGTAGTCTTACTCAAGGCTGTAACATCAAGCTACCGTACCATGTACCTTGCGATGTGCCTAGCGCGTATGTACCTAGCGATGGTCGTTTCATTCAAGTCCAACTCAGACTGCATTCCTATAAATTTGGCTCATTCCAAAACGTGTAAATTGTTTAGTGCTTGTTTCTGTTGGTAATTCATGCTGGTATCACAGTTAGTTACCAATCTCTACCAGTAGCCAGTAAATCCATATTTTGAAAATGCTGCTGAGGATGCTCCTAATCCGGTTAGATAATCTCAGTCCAGCCAACATCAAACTTGTTCGCACTCCGTGACAACTCTGCACCAAATATTGGCAGTGTCATACAGCATGGGCGGTCTTAACACATCGTGGATAGAGCATTGCTGTAGCGTGAACGAAGGAGTAGGCGGTGACTTGTGTATTGCGTCAACGCGTAATGCAACCACTCGCAGACCAGCCTATAGTCACAACAAGGGATGTGTTTCTATTGTCTTGCTTGCTAAATCAAGTCTTTATTAAGTCACGATCGTTGTCATAAATAGAAGCTGTCCAAATAACATTCGTGCGTCCAAGCTTCTTTTATTAGACCAATGTAGCAAGTATCGTAAAAAGTACATCATCCATAATCGTTAAATGTTTCAGTGTATTTACATGTATGTTGGGTGTATCATCAATAATTACATATAATGCTGACAATAAGGTAATCGACATGTAAATATGTTACATTAATGATATGCCAAGCCAATGCCGTTCGTCTTGTACACAAATGTTGTAGCTTTTTATGCAAAAAATTGATTAGCCTAAAGAAAACATTGAATATGATCCTTTTGCATGAGGACTATATCGAATGACTCGAGTGTGAGTGGGCTTTTCGTTTATCCAGGGTGAACTACCTCTAGCTATTCACAAGTAGTTCTTGTGGGATTTCGTCCTTTAATCCTGTCCGGTTTAGATAAAGCAGACGGTATCGAACCTTTTGAAATTGCTTTCTAAGATGGCATGTCTCCTTTTTGAAGGTAGAAAGCACTTTGAGTAAATGAAGTCAGTATTGTCACAGTGTGATTTCAAGCTAACTCTTATTTTAAGGTGCTCCTTTGTGTTGAGCCGACGTAGCCTCTACCTCAAGGCGTTAGTACGAATAGTGATCATTCGTTTTACACGTTCAAAGCACCGTTGCACGTACAGATCTTGCCATTGTCCAATCACAAGCCCGATACTAGTGGCTCCACCCTACTCAGACCGTTGTCTTTGTTAAACGCTATAAATATTCATGTTTTTTTCTTTAGAAGAGGCAGTGGAGCTGCAGGCATGTGTAGACCCCATACAGGAAAATCACGTATTGTCTGCTCCCTGTAAAGTACGCAGGTAGCGGACAATCGCTCACTAAACAGTGTATAGTGTTAGCATTCATTATGAGAAAAGATGTGCATCACAGTTCTTATATACGTGAATGCACATAGCTAAGCACTGGAGTTGTCCACTGGTATTCGAGGAAAAAGGGGGGGGCGGGAGAAATACATTTTTTTTATTGATTAAGAACCCGCCTAAACTATATTTTGGCAAATAAACGTGTGTTTGTGTTTGTATAAGAAGGGGCTTGGTGGCGCATTTTTGGTGTCACTTTGGCCGAATAACCTCTAAATATTATTTCGAATTAGTAAAGCTGATAGCCCAGCGTCCTTTTTTAGCGGTATTCGTGTAAACATAAACAAAATGTTAAATTTCACTCGGACATTGGATTGAACCCTAAAACCGAATATTAAATTAATATCAAAAAATTATATAAAAGTAAACCACCTGAATATCATTACAGATGAACGTTATCTTATTTGAATGTGAACAGCAGTCCTGAATATCATTACAGATGAACGTAATCTTATTTGAATGTGAACAGCAGACCTGAATATCATTACAGATGAACGTAATCGTATTTGAATGTGAACAGCAGTCCTGAATATCATAACAGATGAACGTAATCTTATTTGAATGTGAACAGCAGTCCTGAATATCATTACAGATGAACGTTATCTTATTTGAATGTGAACAGCAGACCTGAATATCATTACAGATGAACGTAATCTTATTTGAATGTGAACAGCAGTCCTGAATATCATTACAGATGAACGTAATCTTATTTGAATGTGAACAGCAGTCCTGAATATCATTACAGATGAACGTTATCTTATTTGAATGTGAACAGCAGTCCTGAATATCATTACAGATGAACGTAATCTTATTTGAATGTGAACAGCAGACCTGAATATCATTACAGATCAACACAATCTTATTTGAATGTGAACACTATACATATACCCTTTCTTTGCCGTTTTCTTTCGAGGAATGCATGTATCCAGAAAATGCTCGATTGTACCATGCCTCAAATGAGCTGTAGTTTACCAGGGTAAAATGCGGCGACGTACCTCGCGCACATAGGCCCATCGATCTCAATTGTTACTGCCCGGGAAGTTCGAACTCCTTCTGTGGTCCTTTTTCTATGAGTACATTACATTAAGTGCACAACCAAAGGGACTTGCACCTGTTGAATTTAGCTCGGGAAAAGTCGCATAAGACTGTACTATAGGTTGTGTTGCATGGTTTTGACACACCCTGCTTATTTGCATGATAGACTTAAAAGCTACAAATTGACAACCAACTTATCTTGGTTGAAAAAAATACAATACATAATAGTTAAAACATATTATATTTTTTTACTTTGTTTTTCAGTAATTAATTATTAAATTGATTACGTTCGATAGGGGTTATAAATGTTTTGTTCGAGGTGTACATTCATCTCAGACACACTTTCGTCTTTCATCATGGATAGGCCTGACGTGCTCGCAGCTTTTATGGCATTTATTTCTCTATCGTATCACTTTTTGTTGATGATACCTGTTCCACCATTTGACGGCATGTTAGGTGAGGAGGTTGCCTCTCTTTGGAATTCGTTTGCTGCTTTGTATCATGGGTTCTTGCTGTCAAGCATAGTTGACTTGCCCCCACCGATCCCAAGGCTTCCCACTCTTCTGTTCCCCGACTTGGTAGGAGGTGGTCAACCAAACCCGAGAGATCTTTTCGGCGATCTGGTGAGAGATCCGCCCAGACTTTATAGAATGACTGGAGAAACACCTGAGTCTTTGCTGGCGATTTCCAGAGATTTGGAACCTTTAATTACCAACCAGGGAAGAGGCAGAAGACACACACACCAACCCATCAACAGAATTCTGATGGCCCTGATATGGCTTCGCCAGTATCCTACATACGATGTTCTGTCTGCACTTTTTAATATGGACGAGGCAGCTGTGACGCGGGATATTTATTCAATCACAACTTTACTTTGGTACTATTTTAAATCATTTATTTCTTGGCCAAGTCGTGACGAATGGAACGCCATGAGAGGGCAATGGCCTACATTTCCCCGGGCAGTGGGGGCCATCGACGGCACCCTTCATGAAATTTTGAGACCTCAAGCAGAAAATCAGCACGACTTTTACAGCGGGTATTCAAGATATCATTGCATGAGCACACAGGTAAGTTTTGTTTCAGTAATTTATTTGTAATCACTCTGTCAAATTTCAAGCACATTCTTGTACTTAGGGGTGCTCAAAAAATATATAATCCTTTTTATGCACCAATGTGTATTGGGTAAAATTTAAGGGGGAGAAATAAGTTATTGTGGTGAATCATTTTTTACGGGCACAATATTTGTATCGGGTCCCCAAAAATTAAAAACATTTATTTATTACGTGTAGGTTTTAAAATGTAACGTAAACTGGTAATTTCTGATCTCAAACAATGCAAGCTTTCGTATGGCAGGGACCGGGGCATACATCCTGGTTTCGGCTGTGCCGGGAAGGGGGGGGGGGGGGGCATGTTCCCCCATCTTGTAAACGCCACTGTTTTTTGCCTTCTAAAAACAAAGCCTAGAGTTATGTATAACTCTATGGAACAAAAGTTTCTCATATCCCAACGTCGTCGTCCATCGGCATTTATTGGTTGATTTATTTATTGGTTTTAGTGATAATTTTACATATTCTGATTCTATTTCATTTTTTAGGTTATCATCGACAACAGACGAAATATTCGCTACGTCCAGAGTGGGTTCCTTGGACATCAGAACGATGCTGGCCAGTACCACCTGATGCCCTCCATTGGTCCTGACAAGGATTTAAACTTTCCGGATGGAGCTGTTCTTCTTGGGGATAACGGCTATGCGAATAGGAACCCGGTTATGACACGATACAGAAGGGATCAGATCCAACATGTGGCAGATGCTGATGAACGTGTTTCCATGGATGTGTACAACCAGGAGCATTCTAAATGCCGGATTTACGTGGAGCATGTCATGGGTTTTTTCAAGACCTACCGAGCAGTGAAGGGAGTGTACAGACACCCAAGATGGCTGATGCCGATTGTTGCTGAACTTTGCGCATGCCTAGCCCAACGACATTTAAGATTAACAGAAAATGTTCATTGATTTCATTTAAAGGTTTGCTCAACATCGAATAAGATTTGCATTGCACTTTACTTACGTTGTATAATGATGGTCAAAGTGGGATTTTAGGGGGTGAAATTCCATTGGGTAACAAAATACGTGCGAACAACATTCATGTTATAAAACACTGACAAACATATTTTAAGTTTACGTTATTCTTGTATAAAGTTTGATGACCGATTGAGCTTAGACTTTCACAGTTTTGCCATTTTATGTATAAAATAGGTCACGTGAAGTGAAGATACATAGCCTAACCATGTTACCAGCCAAATTCCCATGCCACTGGTGCCCTGCTAATAAACTGCTAAGCATGGAAAATTGAACCTGTATTTTCTGCTTATGAAATAAGCAGAAAATACTTCTTAAAAATCCATGTTAAGCAATGATGAGCAGGGCACCAGTGGCATGGGAAATTGGGCAAGTGACATGGTAATGGTTATCATAATGTTGTTGTGCTTAGCTTTTTTGGTGCTTAAAGGATTTGGTTACTTTTTGCAAAAAAAACATTTTCCATGTCGACAGATTTACATTAAACTTACACCGTTTGAAGATACTGAAGCAGAAAGCATACCTTTACTTGGGCTGTAGTTTCGAGAAATGAGTAAAAGACAATGTCACGAAAATAAGTTGTCCATGCTAAAATAGTTTTCAAGACCAAATTATTTGTTGGACTTTTTTTCCTAATCTCTCAAAAACTACAGCTCCTCTGCAAGCATTTTTATAAGGGAACTTTTCTACCATCTTATCTTCAAACAAAGCACTCACACCCTTTTACTTTATTTAAGCAGCTCTATGGAATTTGGTCCATTGACAGCAATTAATCATGTTGAGCTAAGGCTTTTAAAGGATTTAACCCAACTATCACCAAATAATTTGGAAGTGAAATCAAACCCGATAGTAAATTCATCGCAATGCATCAAGTTGTCGCACACAGCATCGCAATTCTGTAGAAAACTTGTGTTTTGACGTAGGCTACATAAAGTAACAACTACTTGGTGGAAGAGGTGGTGGTGGCGTTGTTGTTTTTTCTTATTTTGTTTTTGTTTTATTACAGAAAAAGATTCCATGTCATGAAGCTATTAAATGGCATAAACGCATAGTAAATAAACACAGCGTTGATCACATCATAACTAATTTAGTTTACAGAGTGTTTATTTGTTATTAACTTTTATTCACACAAAGGTTTTTTTTAAATACTTGCTTGTTGTGGCACCTTTACAAATCGCAAGAAAAATATTAATAATAACCAAGAGCACAAAAATTAAGAAAAGTTTTAAAAATACAATGAAAAAAAGAACAACAATGTGTATATGGGGGGGGGGGACACAGCCTATTCATCTTGGTCATTGGCTCGGACTGGGGGCGCCTCTCCTTGTAGCATCTGCATGTAACCCCTGAACTCATGCATAGCCTGCCGGAAATCTGTTGTTACTCCTGGCAGAATTTGTGTCACGTAGCTGTGGAAGGCAGCGTGACTTTCCCGTACAATGAGGTGCAATGGCTGCCTTCCGACTTGACCAATAGGGAGGGGGATGTCTCGACCCGCTACTGGTGGTTGGCGCTCCGGCCGAAGAGGGTCCCGAACTGGTGGGTGCAGCTGCGGAGCTGCTGGTTGGGGCTGCGGTGCTGGTGGGAGCTGCGGTGCTGGTGGCTGCTGCGGTGCTGGTGGGGGCTGCGGTGCTGGTGGGGGCTGCGGTGCTGGTGGGGGCTGCGGTGCTGGTGGGAGCTGCGGTGCTAGTGGGGGCTGCGGTGCTGGTGGCTGCTGCGGTGCTGGTGGCTGCTGCGGTGCTGGTGGGGGCTGCGGTGCTGGTGGGAGCTGCGGTGCTGGTGGGAGCTGCGGTGCTGGTGGGAGCTGCGGTGCTGGTGGCTGCTGCGGTGCTGGTGGCTGCTGCGGTGCTGGTGGGGGCTGCGGTGCTGGTGGGAGCTGCGGTGCTAGTGGGGGCTGCGGTGCTGGTGGCTGCTGCGGTGCTGGTGGCTGCTGCGGTGCTGGTGGGGGCTGCGGTGCTGGTGGGGGCTGCGGTGCTAGTGGGGGCTGCGGTACTGGTGGGGGCTGCGGTGCTGCTAGAGGGGCTGCTTGTTGATGGGCATCTTCATTTTGAACCCGCGCCCTTCTCTGTGCAGGGTTTCCCCTTGCCGCATACCGCATTTCTCGGAATCTTTGGTCCTGCAGTCTATTAAAACAAAACGCAAAGAAAAGCAAAAATTTGTATGGCAATCTAGCAAAACAAAACACACACGCCCAAAAGTAAAACATTGCCCACTCCGGTACTTTTTGTTAACTTAATAAGTTTGTTTGACACTGTTTAGTCTGTATTAACGATTGCGGATGTACTGAAATTTAGATTAGACCTCTGCAAAACATTTCTTTATTGAGAAGGGCCATATGCCCAATCGTATGGAGCCCCTAAGCACCCAAATTTGCTAAGCACAGAAAAGTAATGCTTAACATACACAGGTTTCCTGCCGAAATTATATTAAATTTACATTGCTGTGAAAAGTGCCCCCTGAATTTTGCTAAGCAAAGAAGTTCGTCAAGCGGTATTTTCTGCTGAACAGCTTTATGAAGTTGGGTCCAGTTTTTTGTTAATAGTTCAGTTGATGGACTTGTTTGATCGGTTTGTTTCACATTTTCGTTTATGTTGTTAATTTATTTGTAGTTTACTCGCCCATGTAGCTTAAAATTGCCCTACCTTAAAACATCTCTTCCAATTGCCTCCCTCACCCTCCTCCTTAGCTGGGCGTTGTTTCGTTGCCGATACAAATCTGCTAGCGGTCCCCCTTGCACCGCTTGCTCCTGAACATAGCCTACAACACGGGCCCAATGAGGGCCATGAATATTGTACCCGGCAAGGATAAAATGTCGTTCTTCACGAGAAACCTGCACTCGGTGGTTGTCCATTTTGAGTGGATAAACTCAGACAAGTTAGTGTACGTTTTTATACTATTTATATACTTTGAACAGCGCGGAGAGGTACGCAAATGCAGGAATTTGTGTAAACCTCGTTAAGTTTATAGTTGTTAACTTGTAGCTCTTTAGTCTATTATGCAAACAAGCAGCGTGTGTCAAAACCATGCAACACAACCTTTACTTTCGACAGGTGCACCCCCTTTAATATCAAATCAATCAACATTTCTTTCCATACAAACACAACAGACAAACACAAACAATAGGATTTTACAAGACTGAAAACTGTATGGAGCCATGGCGCATTAAAGCCAAAGCTTGTATGCTCGGAACAAAACTTTGGTTTCGCACTTTGAATCAACAATGAACGTGTACTCAAAGGTACAATCGAGAATTTTCTGGGTGAAGGTTAAAAACGGGTCTAAGTCACATTCAAATAAGATTACGTTCATCTCTGATGATATTCAGGACTGCTGTTCACATTCAAATAAGATTACGTTCATCTGTAATGATATTCAGGACTGCTGTTCACATTCAAATAAGATTACGTTCATCTGTAATGATATTCAGGACTGCTGTTCACATTCAAATAAGATTACGTTCATCTGTAATGATATTCAGGACTGCTGTTCACATTCAAATAAGATAACGTTCATCTGTAATGATATTCAGGACTGCTGTTCACATTCAAATAAGATTACGTTCATCTGTAATGATATTCAGGACTGCTGTTCACATTCAAATAAGATTACGTTCATCTGTAATGATATTCAGGACTGCTGTTCACATTCAAATGCGATTACGTTCATCTGTAATGATATTCAGGTGGTTTACTTTTATATAATTTTTTGATATTAATTTAATATTCGGTTTTAGGGTTCAATCCAATGTCCGAGTGAAATTTAACATTTTGTTTATGTTTACACGAATACCGCTAAAAAAGGACGCTGGGCTATCAGCTTTACTAATTCGAAATAATATTTAGAGGTTATTCGGCCAAAGTGACACCAAAAATGCGCCACCAAGCCCCTTCTTATACAAACACAAACACACATTTATTTGCCAAAATATAGTTTAGGCGGGTTCTTAATCAATAAAAAAAGGTACTTCTCCCTCCCCCCCCCCCTTTCCCTCGAATACCAGTGGACAACTCCAGTGCTTAGCTATGTGCATTCACGTATATAAGAACTGTGATGCACATCTTTTCTCATAATGAATGCTAACACTATACACTGTTTAGTGAGTGATTGTCCGCTAGCTGCGTACTTTACAGGGAGCAGACAATACGTGATTTTCCTGTATGGGGTCTACACATGCCTGCAGCTCCACTGCCTCTTCTAAAGGAAAAAAAACATGAATATTTATAGCGTTTAACAAAGACAACGGTCTGAGTAGGGTGGAGCCACTAGTATCGGGCTTGTGATTGGACAATGGCAAGGTCTGTACGTGCAACGGTGCTTTGAACGTGTAAAACGAATGATCACTAATATACCTTGCAGTCATGGTAAATGGTGAATTCAACAATACGTCGTAAAATGTTATATTAGGGTCAGAGTTCAACTATGGCGTGTTCGGGTTAAGTTCAAATCATGAGAATCACGTCTGACAGTTCGTGACACTCACGTGACCAGAGTGTCGCATTTTGTATCAGTTAGATTAACGTGGTTGATGTGAAGGCACATACGAGAATCTTGATCAAGCCATCATGATATCGTAGAAGTCATCCAGCCTAAACGTGTCAATTGGTAATGGTTATCAAACTGCTTCAACGCCAACATGAACAGTTCACGGTTTCTGCTCTAATGCATCTTTTGTCCGTTATACTTGCCGTATTAACCAATACTTTGCGTAACATTGAATCAACATTTTGAATGATTCCTTTGCGAAGAAAGAATCCAGCAGTAACATTTTAGTGATGTGTTCTTTCTTCCTTTACGTCTCCCCATTCAAATACCTGAATGTTTTGAAAGAAAACAAACAATAAAGGTTTGAATTGAAAGGGTGTGAGTTGCTTATCCATCAATAAGTCAGATCGAATTACTGAGAAAGAGATCGATTCTTCAGGACATATGTAAACCTGTAGAGTTCAGCACACACGTTAATGTTGATCAAGTAGGTAAACTCAGTACACGACATGATTGAAAACACCATAGCTTTGGTTCATACATATGTATTCGAATCCTAGATTAGTTCATTAATATCAGCATTGCATACATTGCTATAAGAAGGTGCTTACTATACGTGGATGCTGCGATTGGGAAGTTTGTTTACATATACACTCATTTCCATGTATAAATAATGATATATGCATATTAATTGGATGGATGCAATGGTAGACATTAACAACATGGGTTCAAAGTAAGTAGTACTAGAGTAGTAGCCTGTGAAATACTTATACAGTCCGTTCCACTAATCAGTTTCCAATTAGGCAATGGTTTGTACACCAGTACACACCACAGCTGCAATTGTATCATAATTTATCACTGGTTTAATTTGTCAGTTGAATGCTTTTACATTTTAATCAACACGAAGGCCTGGCCCGATTCAGACACCCGCGTCTGACTTAAATTCACAGCACTTTAAAATACTGACATCACGTTTTGTTTGGTTTGTAAGATTGGGCGTGGGTATAATGGTATGAACATGATCCAGTTCGTTTTGGGGGAAAGTCGTATGAATTTATATTATCAGTTAAACCGCTCCGTATAGTTTGTGCGTTACGACATCGGTAACCATTAGATCGGGGAATGTTTAAGCTGATCATCATGATTAAAGAACACAATAATCGGATTTGAATGATTTGAAAGATTCAATCTGAAAGTGTATGCATATAGAGTTCTGTTGTTGAAGCTAAATTGAATTGATTTTATGTAGGCGTCTTGTCTAGTATGTTTTGGGTGATTGATTGCTATACGTGTACAACTGGGCAGCCTGAAGTGACATTTGGATGTTTGAGGTTGTACAACAAACTACACTGACATATACAATAATATTAATATGCTTAAACTAGAACTGGTTTAAACAATTTACATAAAGAACTCTACAATACAAAGAAACACAAATGTCAAACAAGCCATCTGAAAATAATATCGTCAAAATTACTAATGAAACCAGTAACAATGGCCATTTTTGTTAAGACATCTGAATTTTATTATATAGGTTGAGATACCTAAATCATTAACCTCGCTCTATCATATTAAAATATCATGGTTGATATTTGCAAATTCAGTCTGGTGTTGAATTTGCTAAACGCTTGAATAGTAATAATAGTACTGTGTATTTATTCAGCCACTTGATTAAATTTACTAGTCTGTTAAACATTAGAAAGAGCCAATGATATTAATATTAATAATTTGGTGATATGGCTAAATAAGTAGGATTTGAAACTTTGCATGGTGGAAATAAGATAAGAAGAGCTTGCGGTAACACCATGTAATAACAATTGTTATTACATGGTGTTACCGCAAACTCTTCTATATGGCTAAAGAAAAGGTTTTTTAAAAAGCAGGATATCTGTGTTTCATCAATTCAGATGAGAGCAAAAAGTAGTCGGTTTTCGTCATGGTTTTCGTGTAATCATTTCGAAGTCAACCAGCTGTTGACTTAAGTTATATTTTGACTTTAGTGCAAATTGTATGAATTTGGTAATATTGGCATGTGCGCATGTAAAGTGTATCCGTTTTTGTGAAACAAGAATACTAATTAGCATAATGCCTGAATCTAATATCGGTTTGCATTGTGTAGTGAGCTACCATGAATTCGTGCACCATAGTGGGTTCGCGTTACCCATTGTCAGTTGCTTATACAACATGTGCAGTAATTACTGCATGCTCAAATCGATTCCAGTTTTTAGTTCTCTACGGATTTTTGATAGCACTGAAAGCACTCATGAAATGCCCAAATACAAACTGATGAATACAGAAAACTACGTGATAGCTGTCAACGAAATGTAATTTAAGTGGAATTTATGAGCAACTTACCTATAGTTTGTTTGTGGTATATCGCAGAGTTACTGGCTACTGGTGTGTGTGTGTATTGGGTAAAGTGCTTAACCCATTACACAAAACGAGCATCGATTGGTGATGGTACATCTATTGTCAAGATGATGCCCAGAGTCTGGCCACGCTATCGTACACTCATTCATAATCCTAGCTTAAGATTAACCATAGTTTGACACTCAGGATTTATAGAGTGGGGGAACCGAACAGCCAATCATCTATTGATCAGAGTGAATGATTAAATACATGGCATACCTGTCTCTACTCATGTCTATACTAATGAAGGTCACATTGAAGTCAAATATTTAAATTATTGAATTCACATTAGTGTTGATTTTGAAGACACAGATTATCTCATTAGCTTTAATAATCGAATTATATTATTAGTTGAATAGAATGACTTCATCTATACTTTGTATTGGAAGTAATTTATTTCAATGTCGTCTTTATGTACTACTCGCGATGCGGGTAACTATTGAAGTAGTTATTCTGTTTGTTGATCAAAGTCAATTTTGGTGAGAAAGCATGTTGAAACTTGACAGTGATTTAAGCGCTGATGTCCATTCCGCCGGATGCAATACTTCATTTATCTTTTGTTATTGTCTAATGATAGGCCAAGGTAATGACTGAAGTTTTGTCCGTGTCAGTGACCACTACTGTAAGTGATCTGGAATGTAATATTTAATATAGTCAGCTTGTTCTTTTAACGCGTGAATATCTGATATGCCTCGCAGGCATTGCCACGTACTATGATTCCTTAACGTTTTACCACGACTGACTGTATGGACTCATTGAAGACGACCTAATCCTACATGAGAAGAATGAGAAACCTTTGTACATTGCGTTGCAAATCTTTGTTGTGAACGGAAAGGGATAACTGTGAAGTTGATACTTATACTGTTGTGTAATATAGTCAACATTATCAATCGATACGACGATGTATTGGTATTCAACATGGATGTTACATTAGTTCATGATTTGAGCCTTCATGAATGACTCTGCTCTGAACGAAACGTCAGGCCTTTAACTACTTGTTTGCATTTATGGCATGTGTCATTATGGTTGGATGCTTTTTGCAACAGCTAATTCTATTTTCTCATAAGTTCATGTAATTAACATAACCCTGTGCAAGTAGCATCGCTTCCAAGCTCGGTATTTCATAATGTCTAGAAAACTGCAGCAGTGTTGATGGACACCCATCGAGCGTTGATTTTATTAATAATTAGTTTGACCGTGACCGCACTGGGCAAATTGATCAATGTATTAATATCATATTGACGTATTTTTAATAAGAAAAAGACAAGCCATTAGTGACCCATAGTTCAGTCATGCTGTATTAATGTGGTATTATTGCATATCGAGTGTTTTCCTGTGGGGAAGACACAATGTAAATACAACTAAGGCTGTCCTAGTGGGATTTCATATAGATTTATGTATACAACTATAATGTTTGATACAATATACCAACATTATTAGGTCTTAAAGTGGTTTCTTTATCGTCAACATTCAATTCTTTATATTCAGATTTATCAGCTAGGAATATGCACCCCAAAAAACGAACAGTGTATTAGAGTTTAAACGTAAAGTGCAGTCGTTGATCGGTGGTCATTTAATCTGAGGACACTTCCCAGTTGATGTGACTACTTTATTCTATTGCAAACGATGTATGAACATAAGTTTACTCTTTACAGAAACTGCAGATGCTTCGGTATTATTCATGTACAGATAATTCAGAACTTTTTAGTGGTACAATAATACTTATGTCTGTAACTATATAATATGAAAGCACAAACAAAATAAAACATTTGTAATAAGTAGATGCAATGTTCCACATACCTCAATGTTTAGACAATTTCAATGTTATTTCAGCTGATCACTGAAGGCCTAACAACATTATTTTAATTATTTTGATAGGAACGCCCTATTCTGAATGAAAGGTTTACCAATAATAATTATTATTTATATTCTACTGTAGATTCACGGTCAGTTATTTCTGATCGTCATCCCGTTTTGGTATGTTGGTATATATCGATAGAGTAATTGATGAATTTCACCCAACCTGTTGGTGTCTTACCAAACCATTCGATTCTACAAAGAAAAGATGAAAAGACCACTCTGAGAAGAGAAGAGTACTAGTTGAAATGAAGCCGTAGAGGAGCAGATAATCCTAGTGCGCCTCAGTGATGATGTATTATAATCTAGTCTTCCTTTTCTACTATAGTGACTGTAAAGAAGTGCACCCTAACGACAAGTTGTTTTCCTGCCTTAAATAAAGGGATTTACAGACAGTAGAGTTGAACACCTTGCTCTCTTCATGCTTATGTTCTTAGCTGGTATTCACGACCTTGAAAGGTTGTGAGATGCCAGTCAAATACAGACGTTCTGCACACAACATGCAAATTTATTGCCGCTTCATGACGTAGCTTTTGGGTCATTATAGCAGAAAGACGTCATTATGATGCATTGACTCTATTGTTAGGACCAGAGTGGTAAAAACACATCCTTTGATGTTATTTATGTTTTAATGGAAGACTGCCTCCCGTACCCCTCCCATCCAATGATGAGGAGATGTAAAGCTATGCTTCAGATTACCAATCACTAACAGACTAGAGGGACCACTACAAGTCTTGATTAACCATGAATTCTCTCCTGGCTTATATAACCTTTTGTTAAGTTCCTTAAATGCATTGATGGAATGAGAAAGGGTAAATGGGTGTAGTTGATTATGTTTACCATCTAAACCATTGTAAGGAGCATCTGAAGGACATTATGTAGGCTTGTTGTTATAGGAGGAATTCTTCAATCGGTTCAGAAGACTACTCTCACTTGAAAACATCTTAGACAGTTGATGCCATCCTGGGGTCATTTGTTGTCAGCTATTATACTTGATTTAATATGATGTGATTTTTGTATAAGACTATTGGGAATTTTAATTAGTTACCCAGTTGTGGTGGTGTCCCAGTGCCCATATAAAGAGGCAGTAATGACGCCTTAATGGTGCCATGATAACCTCTAAGTTATCTAGTTCATTCCTACATTGGGGTTCAACTTAGGACACATATCTGATTAGTATTGCTAATGTGTTAGAATTCACTCCTCGTTATTCACCACGTGTTGGAAATAACTTACAGACTCAATAAAGTCAAGCCAGCAACTAGCAATAATAACAGCTGATGTCGTTTTTATATTACGACGATGATGGGTCTAATCTACTTACTTCATTTGCATAATTAGTGCTAATTGACATTGAAGTATGCTCAATTACACTAAGTAATGTAGTTTATGTGTTCTGGAATGTCTTGAAAATCGAATAAGCAATACACAGTTATGAGGTTTATTGTATGTATCGACAATATATTGACATCTGTATTCATTAGTTCCAATATTGAACCGGAATTCTATTCGGTTTTTTTTAATTGAGCAATAAGCGTTTATTACTTAATATAGGTAATTGTTCTTGAGATCATTTAGAGGAATCTTAGGAACAAACAACAATATTCGTTTTCGTTTTAAATCAAGTATCAAGTTTTGTTTGTCAATGAAGAACACTCTATCCATTTACTGTTGTACCTGTCTTAACAAACAGTAAGTCGTCTTTGCTCGTTTCTATTGAAGGCTAGTTAAAAACATTACAATTGTGTTTAAGTGGGTTGCGTTAATTACTGTAAGTGTGACCACTATTTGTTGTCTGCAAGAGGTTGTGATTGTAGACGATACTTAATCATCGAGTCATGATGCATGTGGTAACAGCTGTCATTCACGATACGTACTTACTCAATTACCTCAGACATTTATCGAAGCTTATACAGTCTGTCGCATCGTAGCTAATTAAAAACTAATTAATTCCTGATTTAGGTTTGCTATTGATATCTACGTATTGTGAGTAGATTCTTTGAAATAAACAATGGAAGCAACTGTGACAATAGACATTATAACTGTCTGTAAATTGAGGTGTATCATGGTATAAATACAACCGGAAACTTGGTCCATTTACTCTACTTAATGAACCTCCAGTCAGTGGATTATTTCTATTAGCTCAAGAGATTTCATCAAGGTTTCTCAATTTGGGTTGAAATCCATGTTGTCATTATTTTATAACTTATCCTGGACTTCTTACAAATATTTATGATTTTTGGACTGTTTGTTCTGCGTAGATTATCGCCGCTGTACTGAAAACTACAATTTTGTCAGAATTTGCAACGCGATTTTTTTAAATGTTTCATAATAGACTAAATTTAAAATATGGTATTATGGATGCGTTTCATTCTTCTAAGCATTTTAATGACGTCATAGTTTAAAACAGTGTCAGGTGAAATAATAGAGCTTTGTATATTGGAGCCTATAAAACGATGTCAGGTTAAAATAACACAGCACTGTATACTCGACCCTAACACTGAAATTTGCTTTTACTTCACAAAAATGCATTGTAATTTTTAATGCATTTACAAGGACTTTAGTCCACAAGGACGTGGCTTGCGATGTGGTTATTAAATTGCTGTTTGTTATAAGATTGCTCAAAACATTTTTCCATTTGTGCGTCAAGGTTTTCGTCTTTAAATTTGCGATTTATGTTTCATAAATCACTGTAAACCATTTTAACTGATATAAGACGTATGTCTGCACTGGGTATACAATATAGCTCTCCGATCGACATTGGGCATTATTTCACCTGTTTGAGGACTCATCTGTGTCATTCAGTGTCAAACAAGAAACAACAAAAATCTTCTTAAAGAAAGGAAGGTAAACCAACATCTCTTTCGATACACAAAATGGTATTACCGCAGACTAATACCTAACCATCCAAACCCAAACAACATCACATTCATTCAGAATAAGCGAGATAGGACCTATACCATACGAGAATGTTTGAAAAGGGTGATGATGAGGGGTTGTTTAGCAAGGAATCTGCTCAAACCATTATTTCACGAAGGCTTTCATCTAGGACTACTGTTTACTCTTTAAAGATAGTGGACACTATTGGTAATTGTCAAAGACCAGTCTTCCCACTTGGTGTATCTCAACATGCATAAAATATCAAACCTATGAAAATTTGCACTCAATTGGTCGTCGAAGTTACGAGATACTAATGCAAGAAAAAACACCCTCGTCACACGAAGTTGTGTGCTTTTGGATGGTTGATTTCGAGACCTCAAATTCTAAATCTGAGGTCCTGAAATCAAATTCGTGAAGAATTACTTCTCTCGAAAACTATACATAACGTCAGAGGAAACAATGTTTTATTTTATCAACCTCTCCCCATTACTCGTCACCAAGTAAGGTTTTGTGCTAATAATTATTTTGAGTAATTACCAATAGTGTCCACTGCCTTTAATTGTGTTCGTCTCTTCTTCTTTTTACTCTGTCGTATGTAACGTTACCACGGTGAAAGTCATAATGTTTTTGTGTTTCAAGTTATCATCATCAATGCCACACAGGTGCAATCAATTTATAAAATAAAGTTATTTGAATAACAAGGTTCTTAATAAATCAATCTAAACATATATTTTTTAGAGGGCGTAGTTACTTAAAGGTCAATGCCAAGGTTTGAATTTGTCTATGAGTTTTAATAGTTTTCAGTGATATTATTCTAGGCCACGTATTACGTATACGTTTTCTTAATTAACTCCACTAATAAATACACACCAATTAACCTTTGATTTGTATATCTGGGACCGTATGTTTCTCTCTCTATCAATATTTGTACCAGCTGTTGTACATGACTTATTCAAATTGAGAACTAAATGATATTTACGTGTAAAGAATGGTCACTGACGTGTATTTACACTTTACGTGCCATGGTACGTAAAGTGTGACGTATATTTACATTTTACGTGCCATGGTACGTCAAGTGTAAATATTATACGTCACTTTTATTTACACCCAAATACCATTTAGTTCTCAATTTGAATAAGTCAACCCGAAGTCAATGTGAATAATTCAGGATCATATTTATATGGAAATGATATGAGGTTCCTGCGTGGCCCATAAAGCGCATTTCCCTTTGAGGGTTACAAGCACTTATGTCACTCTTGTGACTCCAGCTATTTTCAGAGATGATACAATATCATAAATTATTATGAATAAAGTGGAGGAGGACGTCTATCTTTCATATGTGATCATGCTATTAAAATGAGATGTTTTACTTTACTGTAATACAAAATCAAATTGACTAGGCACATGAGTAGGTGTGACTTTAAATCTAATTGCTCCCAACTTGATTAATACAAGAGGTGTAGTGTAAGCCACCTGCTGAGTATACTGAAGGCAAAGCGATATTAAATGCCACAATGTGTAATCGTTATTTGACTCACTAAACCTATTCACTACACCTTATCTGAAATCATTCATTATTCTTAATTTGAAGACTTCTACTATGAAACTATCTAAACCGAATACAATTTACAGATAGTGTTTAAAATGACCTTACATCAATTCCTTCGAGTCATATACTTAGTCCACTGATCTCCCTATAGGGAACGTTTAGATGTTATAGTCTGATTTTAGTAGAGAGTATATAGATTGAGTTACTAGGATTAGAGGCCGGAGTCCGATGGTTAAACCAAGAGGCTGGCAAGGTCTCTAGGCGAAGCGTCAAACCCCACACTAATCCCATTGGTGCCTGCTAATGGCCAAGCAGCCATAAATGAATTAACTCCCTCAACAAAATGGTGTAGGTGTCATGTGACGTCACAAGAAGAACGGCAAAAAACAACTCTGTAAAGGAAAAATGAAATGTTGCTTTCATAGGAGAATAAAGAGATGTTTCTGTAAGAAGCTTTTACCTTGATAAAATGGACCTCTTTTTTATTATAAAGAAAGGAAATAGACGCAACCTTTTAAAATGAAGGAATAACTTGAAATAACACCTTAAAGGCAATGGACACTAAAATTAGGCCTACTCAATATCAACATAAAACCTTACCTGGTAAGTCGAGTTATGGGGAGCTGTTGGTAGTATAAAACATTGTGAAAAACGCCTCCCTCTGAAGTAACGTAGTAATTTTCCATTAAAATAATTTGAATTTGATTACGAGACCTTAGAATTAGATTTTCTGTCTGTTTTTCTTCCATTATTATCTCGCAACTTCTACGGCCAAACTTCGATGACCGGTTGAGCTCAAATTTTAACAGGTTTGTTATTTTATGCATATGTTGAGATACACCTAGTGAGAAGACTGGTCTTTGGCAATTACCAACAGCGCAAGTGTCTTTAAGGCCGCATTGTCTATTATTAACATGTCACCTTATATCGAAGTCAACCTCAAAGTATACGACTCGTAACAGCCGCTATAGCTTCGTGTCTTTTAAGACATACATTGTACTTACCCAATATTCTCTCACCCAGAAGCAGGAGATAAATGTCAAATGCAACATGTTTCAAGAAAGAAGTCTTTTACTCCATGAATAAGAAACCAAATGTAATATAGTCCTAAATTGAATCAAAGTAAGCATGTGTATCGTAGCCCATCGACTTGGTTCACTGACATCCATAATTGAGGTACACCAGAGGATGCTGAATCAACAATACACCACCCACTCACACTACAATATTCTACACAGCATCCGACCTACCCCCTTCAAAGTATCCATCCCAATACTGGAATACTCTGAATGCATAATAACTGCCAATCATCCTTATTTAGGAATACCACGCCCATACAGGAATATCCACTTCTGGTCAAACTGTAGCTTAGCAAAGCCCAACAGGGCACACTTTGCCTTTGATCATTTGTGTTGTTTGCCTTCTTGGTTCCTTGTCTTAGCTTGTCCACTCTCACTCATGCAACTTAAAGCCACACTGGAATGTACTCCCCCACAATATATTATATTTAAACGATTATAAAGCCTTCAAGACAGCGATTAAAGCTCACTTTATTTAGACATTTCCACTAGGTCATTGGTCAGGTCATAAAACTCTGATGCGATGCGGGTATCCGTTTTTATCGGAGTATAATATATCCAGATCCACATCAGGCACACTCTGCCTTTGAGCATGTGGCTTGTTCGCCTTCTTGGTTCTTGACCTTAGCTAAGCAAGGTCCAACAGTAGCACTATCGGCTTCGCATATGTGTTGTTCGCCTTCTTGGTTCCTGATCTAAGTGTGGCTTGTTCGCCTTCTTGGTTCCTGATCTAAGTGTGGCTTGTTCGTCTTCTTGGTTCTTGACCTTAGCTATAAGCAAGGTCCAACAGTAGCACTATCGGCTTCGCATATGTGTTGTTCGCCTTCTTGGTTCCTGAACTAAGTGTGGCTTGTTCGCCTTCTTGGTTCCTGATCTAAGTGTGGCTTGTTCGCCTTCTTGGTTCCTGATCTAAGTGTGTCTTGTTCGCCTTCTTGGTTCTTGACCTTAGCTATAAGCAAGGTCCAACAGTAGCACTATCGGCTTCCCATATGTGTTGTTCGCCTTCTTGGTTCCTGATCTAAGTGTGGCCTGTTCGCCTTCTTGGTTCCTGATCTAAGTGTGGCCTGTTCGCCTTCTTGGTTCCTGATCTAAGTGTGGTCTGTTCGCCTTCTTGGTTCCTGATCTAAGTTCCAACTAAGGTCCAACTAGGGCACTCTCTGCTGTTTATCAAGTAGTTGTTCGCCTTGCCTTCTTGGTTCTTGGCCTTAGCTTAGCAAGGTCCAACAGTAACACTATCAGCCCTTAAGCGTGTGTGTTGTTCGCATTCTTGGTTCTTGACCTAAGCAAGATTTAACAGTAACACTATCAGCCCTTAAGCATGTGTGTTGTCGCCTTCTTGGTTCTTGACCTTAGCTTAGCAAGGTCCAACTAGGGCACTCTCGGCATTTTTTCAAGTGTGTTGTTCGCCTTGCCTTCTATGTTCCTGATCTTAGCTAAGCAAGATTTAACAGTAACACTATCAGCCCTTATGCATGTGTGTTGTTCGCCTTCTTGGTTCTTGACCTTAGCTAAGCAAGGTCCAACTAGGGCACTCTCTGCATTTTATCAAGTGTGTAGTGTTCGCCTTGCCTTCTCGATTCCTGGTCTTAGCTAAGCAAGGTCCAACAGTAACACTATCAGCCCTTAACCATGTGTGTTGTTTGCCTTCTTGGTTCCTGATCCTAGCTAAAGCAAGGTCAGACTAGGGCACACTCTGTCTTTGAGCATGTTTGTTGTTTGCCTTCTTGGTTCCTGATCTAGCTAAAACAAGGTCAGACTAGGGCACACTCTGTCTTTGAGCATGTTTGTTGTTTGCCTTCTTGGTTCCTGATCTAGCTAAAGCAAGGTCAGACTAGGGCACACTCTGTCTTTGAGCATGTGTGTTGTTTGCCTTGGTGGAACCTGATCCTAGCTAAAGCAAGGTCAGACTAGGGCACACTCTGTCTTTGAGCATGTGTGTTGTTTGCCTTCTTGGTTCCTGATCTAGCTAAAGCAAGGTCAGAATAGGGCACACTCTGTCTTTGAGCATGTGTGTTGTTTGCCTTCTTGGTTCCTGATCTAGCTAAAGCAAGGTCAGAATAGGGCACACTCTGTCTTTGAGCATGTGTGTTGTTTGCCTTCTTGGTTCCTGATCCTAGCTAAAACAAGGTCAGACTAGGGCACACTCTGTCTTTGAGCATGTGTGTTGTTTGCCTTCTTGGTTCCTGATCTAGCTAAAGCAAGGTCAGAATAGGGCACACTCTGTCTTTGAGCATGTGTGTTGTTTGCCTTCTTGGTTCCTGATCCTAGCTAAAGCAAGGTCAGACTAGTGCACTCTCTGTCTTTGAGCATTTTGTGTTGTTTGCCTTGGTGGAACCTGATCCTAGCTTAAAAAGCCAGGCCCAACTAAAGGCCAATTATTTGAAATAATGTTTATTGGGAGACCTACTTCTTTTCTTGCTTTAAACAATCGCGGTTGTGTTCGGCGAAAGTTTGTCTTTAAATATTCCTACTTTCTCTGGTCGACGGTCACTCATGTGGATTTCATGTTGACTTTCATATATGGTAGTTGGCTAAGTTGTTTGAATCATGCATAACTTAGATGATGGCTTTTCCATGTGCCAAAGTGATCATGATAAAAAAGGGCATGTGGCGTGTCTGGATTTTCGTTTATCGGTTAATCGGATTTCCTTTTCATAATGTAGCCTAATTCGATAGAGATAAGAATTCACCCCGAGACGTCAACCATGTGCTATTTTTGTATTTGAAAAGTCATTAACAAATCCTTTTTTTCTAAGTATTTATACCAAAGATAATGCTGGACATGGAAACATTATTTAGTAATGTTTTGATAATGATTTACAAGCGTTTTATCGTTGATCATTATCTTCCTTGCAATTAGCTGATGGTGAAATGAACATCCATGACAGTCCTCTTATCTTAATAACCTATAAGATAAACTTTCAGATCCCGCACGACACAGATCTTTATCTTCTCTCAAAACTCTCCATATATAACTCATCAAATCTATAATTCAGAAATGTTGGTATTTTGAGTTTCTCTACTTCTTGCTGTAATGGCCGCAGTTAGGACGACCGTTGATGATAGATTCAAACCGATCTCTTGCGAGTGTGCCGGCCGGCCAACGGAGCGGCTTTCTAGGCTGGGATGAGGAACGATGGCTTGCATACAGACTGCTTAATTTGCGTGTTATTTCACCACAGCGCAATCTCATTTGCCGCCTGAGCTCCTCTGAAGGACTTGGAGTTTGTCGCCAACCAAGCGAGTCTGATTTGTACAGCACTATAGTCGGTCAGGATGACCCCAAAGTAGGGGATTTTTAGAGAGTCTCTTGAATTAATGTGGTGCCATTGATTGGCATTGCTAGTGAGACTGGAAATGAACTGTCGTCGTCAAATCAAACTAATAGCTATATTTCACAAAGGGCTTTTGTGTATCAGGTGGTAACTCAATGGCATTGACACTATCACGTTACCTCTCGTGATAACATAATAAATTACAATTACAGGAAGCTACTGATTGACTTGAGTAGGAATTCAAACTTGTAGTTGATTGTGTACTTTGATTATTCAGATAATACTGTCATTGTTCAATTGTTGATTTCTAAGATGATTTGGACTATTATTTCAGCTTGATTGATTGGGAGAATGTTTATTTATTTTCTAGTTTTAGTTGACGTTTTTACATTATCTCACTGCAATAAACGTTTGTTTCATTAATAATCTATATTTTAATTGTTGTACGCGACATAACGTATTTACTGTTTGACACTGTTGGAAATTGCGTTGACACCTGGCTACGACAGTAACATCTGACCAGCAAGCTATCTCTACCGTTAAGATTGGAATGCAGATTGGAGACAAAAATCGCTCCGTTACTGCCAATCCTATTATTGCTTACAGTCAAAATATATACATAAGGACTCCTGGAGTGGATGTGATAATAGAAGAGAATGCATTGAATACTACAGTCCAGGCCCCGGTGTAATCTAGTTGCAGCTTGATTTGGTTTTCATGTTTAGACCACCAGGCTTGAACATAATCATCATTGATTTAAACTGAGCTACTGAAATAACCTCGTTTTCAGGGGCTTGGCCCCCTCTGGCTTATGAGATTGATTTTATCTCTTGAGTCATGGGTAGCCAAGATGTCTTACCGGTGTCTTCGCTGCCACACAAGGTCAAGACCGATCGGAAAACGCACTTTCTTTGGTCGAAAAGAACAAAGATTTCCTTAAAGAATCAATTTTCTTTTCAGAAAAAATGGCGGACGTGGTTGCTTTATGTTTCATTAAAATTCCAACACAAGCTACCCCCCCCCCCCACATCACACTTTAGAGTTTTATCACACATTTTAGGAAAGATAGCCTGTGTTAAGATTAGTGATTATATTTTGTCTTATTGCTCTGAACAGTAAATGAGAAACCCAAATATAGGCTACAATAAATAAGAAGTTTGTTTTTATTAAAGACATTATCACGCAGTAGGAACTTCTTCAAATTTGATTATTTCTACAATCTTATAATACGGTTATCCAGGAGTGCTAAACTATGTGAACCACTTCACCTTCCGTTAAACATATTGAATCAAGAGATTTTGAGTTCAAACACCCTTAATGTCTTCGCGCACATTATCGACCATTTATTATTTTTAAATAGAAGCCCAGAGGAATATGTAAAGCAAACAAACAATGAAGTAGCGGATATCCTGTCCCATCAGGGCTTTCTAAAATAAGCAGGCATCAACCTGTTTACTTTATTAAAGGGATATGAATCCTAATAGGAATACTAATTTGAATTTCATGTGGAATTATGAACTGCCCAGAGTGATTAGACTTGACTTTGTCAATTTGAATAATTAGTGGTCATCAGCAACTTTAAGCTGTATAAAACCAGATAACTTTATTATAATTTTGGGTTTAAACTCTTCTGGGTTCTTAATTAGCATGGACTTAATCATCGTCTCTGCTCAGCTCTAATTCTTCTGTTTGCTTGAATCAGAACCGCAACAAAATATCAAATAAATGAAACAATGTGTAAGATGAAACGCACTGCACCTCTTTAGTCAATGGGGATGTTTTCTTTTGTGAATAAAGTACCAATGCTGAAGACTCAGACAATTTAATGATGATGAAGGTAATTATCCATAAACAGCATTTCAAATTATACTTGTTGCATCTTCTTAACGGTTGAACAGTAAAAAGGGAACTTAATTTATGGTTTTTCTTTCGTCAGATAATTATTGTGAAACTAACTCATTTCTTTAAAAAAAAAAATTTACACGACAATCATCATTAAACTTATGTAAACAAGGGTGTATAAACAATTAGTTCAGATTTTCTTTGGTGAATAAATTACATCAAAGTATTGCAGTTGAGTATTTTATATGGTACGATTGTACCGTCGGGCATTTCTGACGATGATTATTTATTGATTATGTCTTTTCTTTGAAATCACAACTGAACTCCTTAGAATAATTCTCCTCCTCCCATCCTCTCCGTGTACACCGAAATGCCTCTTGCCTGCAGAGTTGAATTCTTCAAGAGACTTTTGGAAGCTCCTTGGGATTTAATGCGCTTTCAGTATAAAGTCTATGATACTGGCCAGTGTATAGACGAGCTCTATCTCTGATAAGCCATCGACCCCGGGTAATATGTCTCTCCATAAAGGCAAGAATAACACTAGAAATTAATAATTAAATAGATGTCCATAAGTGTCATAAACTACACGCAGTGCACGTAGTACCCTGGTGTCAAGTCATCAGCTGGACGTATGTTGGCGGCTTTTGTATTTGATCTTGATTTGCAGATCCATGATTGGAGAACATTATTGAATGATATAGGGCTACAAGCCACACCCCCTTTTAGTAGAAGGAGCAATTAGTCAAGGTGTGAACAAATTAGTGATTTGTATTTACTAGAGGGGGTGGCTTTGAAAATGAATATCTTAACTCCTTTATTCTTGGCAATGGTAGGAATTTGTCGATGTTACAAGTTAAACATGTCTTTCCCGAGCAAAGAATGTTGATGATTATAATGTCGTAGAGAGTGGAACGATTTGAATGATAACATTTTATAAATCATAAACCATTGAACCGATGTTCTTATGTGAACCTTCCTTTAGCAGAGTAATTATTTCTCCCATGAATGTTTGAGATGGTTAGGATCATTAAGGAAATAGACATTATTTAGTAATGCATTGGTCGCTATGTATTTTCATGACACGGTACTATCTGATAGAAACGACGACATGTCAGGTTTAAGGCTAACACATATCTCTGATATGAATATAATGCGCTACGGAGGGTGAGGTTATTGTCCGTACAATAAGAAACAGATAGTGTGAATCGTGGGTAAAGGGAGTCGTGCCCGTGTGGTCGGGTTTATTGCTGACACTACCTACAGGAATAACCCCAGGGATTCCGACATGCCGATGGCCTTTCCATTACACCGTAGGCCGTGTGGTTAAATCATTGCAATCTATATATCTAAACTCTCCTGGCCAACTCTTAATATCACACATTGTAAATGTAGTCTGAGATGTTCTGATATGAACTCAATGTTCAACATGTTGAATTAATCACACACCTCACGTTTCATTCCAACTTTGTTGATTTGGTTTATTTTTCACAAAGAAACTAATGTCTGTAGAATTGTCTACGGGATGGTGGTTTAATGAATGTCTGTTGATGTACCGTAAACAAAACTTACTGTCACCTCGTTAGACCCACCTTGTTTCCCACGTAAACAACAGTATCATACAAACAATACTCGATGGCAATAGGGCTGGGAGCGAGGTTGTTATTACCATAGATTACTGGTATCGTATGATAACGAAAAACGAATTTTCTGACGTAATATTATCTGAGATTATGTGTATTTTGAAGTAAGCAAAGCTCTGGGCTCATAATTGTTTGGGTGGTGCCAAGTCTCCTTTAATATGACACTAGTGTTGTCGTAGTTAAGATATACTGTACTTGGTTGCAAACAAGCTCCTAAATTAATTACTAGAGTGTGACAGGTTGTCCTAATTACTTATTTGAGTGAGATGTTGGGGACTTGACCTCGTCAGAAGGTGATCTAGGAGAAAAGAACGCCTTCATATTAACCTAAAATATATGTCGAGCGCCATTTGTTTTCCGATAAAAAAATCGAACTTTACCTTCAAAGCTTTTCAATAACTGTGTAATTAGTTTAGAACATTTAAGGGTTTGCAATGTAGGATTTACAGAAGGGTTGTTGAGGTTCGAGTGGGTGATAGTCGTGTTGTATCTTTAGGAACATATAGCGTGGAAAATAATCATATATCAACCTATTTTGGATGTTATTTCCTTGAGGGGATTCCGCCAGGAGTAGGTCCGGATGGGTTTGTGTTGAAGTCGCTGTGTTGTCAACAGATTTGTGGCAAGCTCCACTCAAACAAATTAGGCCTAAGCTTATTTTTTTAGAAATCACATGTAATCACCAGTTTCCGTTTTACAATAATTATAGTGGATTTATTTTTTTATTTTTATCATTTTCCTTCTTCTTTCAAGATGTACACATACAATGACAAGGGTAGGCCTACATGGCCTACGCTATTTGTATTCTATTATATATTTTTTTTTGCGGATGGAGAAACACGAATTTCAGAGAGTCGGGAATTAGCAACTTTTTCAATATCTGGAGTTTGTTTGTTTTCCTGGAGTTTGTTTCCAAATAAACAAAACACAAACCCTTGGACTGGACTTATCTTAATATTCCTCGTCGATATTAATTGTATATTCCTGCCCCTCCTTAGCTCCATCCAATATAATCCTTCATTTCTAATGTTGATCTCTACCCCCCCCCCCCCCCCCCCCTTTCAATGAAAAGACCAATACTGTTCAACTTCATGGTCGAGTACCTTGTCTGGCAAAAATTACAGCACAAACAAAATCAATAATGAGAAATTGAAGGCTGATGAGTGAACAATGGAGAATAGAAAGGATAAAGGATCTACTTGGATTGGAAATTGGAACATAGCCAAGGCTAGATCGGCAGATAATGGAAGATTTTACAACACTTTGGTTTGTTTGTTTGTTTGTTTTAGTATCCCATGTTTTAGTTGGTTTTACTGATATTTCTATGACTTCATGTACTCTTGGTACCATTATAACCTCTTTGGACCATACTCGACAGTGGCAATTATAGAAGTGGACCTCGTTATTGGGGGTTGCCTTTATACACACTGTGTATGGTTTAATTGGCAGCCTGGTTATTAGACGTGTCCTCATTTTTAAGGTTGTGCTATAGTTACGGAAACGGTGGCCTCAGTTCGGCTACAATGGTTGGATTTTGGGAATATAACTATTGTTTCATATATAAACTTTATTTTTACTCATATACACCTGTTATGTACACTAAGTTAACAAATCACAGGCATAATTACTCGGGTGGGATTCGAACCCACGACCTTTGCAATTCTAGATCAGTGTGTCATACCAACTGTTCTATGAGTATAGTTGCTCCTGTATGATCCAGTTTCCCCATGCACCACCGCACTTCGTCGACCTGTGCGGTTTTATGATTAACAGCTTGATCCACACACGTACTCCTTTTCACACATTCTAATTAAACAGCAGCGACTAATTAATTGTTCATTTAGGCTTTTTGATGCACATAATTGCGTGTTGGTTTTTTTCTCTTGGATGTATGGACTGACAACGTGTTGTAAACTGCATGTACATACAAACAGAGAGCCTCAAATTTGTCTGTTCTTCAAAGTTAAATTAAACGCATGCATTAGCTTTAAAGCTATTATACACTTTCGGTACAGAAAAAAGTTCACAGAACTTACAAATAACTTACAGGGTTTACAGAAGGTAATGGTGAAAGACTTCTCTTGAAATATTATTTCATGAAATGCATTATTTTTCGAGAAAACATTAAAACAATTATCAATTCTCGTTGTCGAGAATTACGGATTTATTTTTAAACACATGTCATGACACGGCGAAACGTGCGGAAACAAGGGTCGGTTTTTCCCCGTTATTTTCTCCTGACTCCGATGACCGATTGAGCTTTAAATTTTCACAGGTTTGTTATTTTTCAGTTGTGATACACGAAGTGTGGGCCTTTGGACAATACTGATTACCGAAAGTGTCAAATGGCTTTAAGATTCACATAAACGAATAATGTAAAAGAATGCGCATGGAGTTCAGACTGTCGAACAAGTATTTAATGTTGGAGTGGCGTAGACGTGGGTGGGGCCATGGAGCTATAAAATGGAATGAGCTCCCCGCGGGTCTGAGAGAGGCGATCTCGTTGCCTGTATTCAAAAGCCTCCTCAAGACATTTCTTTTTCCCCACCCATCCTAGTTTGTTTGTTTTTCTTTTGTTTTGTTGTCATAGTCTCATGTAAAGCGCTCTGTTCTCCGTAGAGCGCTATATAAATGTTTCATATTATTATTATTATTATTAAAATGGTGGAGCTGTGGGGACCCTAGCTCCCATGTGCCCCTCAATTTAGATCACATGCACACAATAAAGCTTCAAGACTTTTTAAAATAGTCACCCACCACAACATTTTGTTTTAAGTTACAAGCTTTAAATTACAACAACTCCCATTGTTGAACGTTATGTTTTAGGTAGCCTTTAGTCAAGGCTGGTTGTGCGTGCCATCCGGTGTGCCGCGTGCGCCTTGACTAAAGGCTATGTTTTAGGCGGCTAGGACTATACTTTAAGATTCATAATAATGAACGAATTAAAACAAAGTTAGTGCATAAAGTGTGTTGTAATGTAAGGTATATTTTATATTCCTTTACCTTTGTAACATGTCTGAGTGTACGAAACATATAGACCTTCAAAGTTCAGGAATTAAAGGTAAAGTCTTAGACTGTTTTTGTCAACTTCATGCTAATTTATTGGCCAATTATTAATTTTCAATTATGAAAATAATATTAAATTCACCTGTGGAAATTTCAGCTGAATATAGTGTGTACTTGTAGAGAAAACATTTAAAAGAAATTGTCACGTATTTTCATCAAGAAAATGCCGTCCGAGCATCCACACCTTTAATAGCAGCATGCCCTCTGTTATAACACCGCTAGAGGGCGTAAACTGCTAAAGGTTTAGATACACTCACTTTATAATTATATAAACAGTGGTGTACAATTCTTTATTACTAGGCGAACTTAAAAAAAGAAATAATCAAAATTAATGTCATCAGAAAGTGGGTCTTCTCGAAATAATTTGTAAGGGAATCTAAATTTAAACAAGGGCATCAAATGTCCCCAAGGAAGTGATTTGTGATATTTTCCCCGTTTGCGAGGACTGTTTGTTGACAAGTTTTCTCTTAATTTTGGACTACTATAGGTTCTGCCAATTCACTTTGTATGTTCCTATAGCGCAACAAAAGGCGATTTTAAGTGATATTCTTTTAAAAAACACTCGAATGTGTTTAATAACTTGATCTTAATGCAGGAAAGTTTCTGGTGACACTTTGCGTTACGCTCCAATCACAGTCTTGTATTGTATAATGATTTGATCAAATTAGCAGTATTTTACTAGCAGCTGATATTAAAGGAACACGTTGCCTTGGATCGGGCGAGTTGGTCTATAAAAAGCGTTTGAAACCGTTTGTTATGAAATGGATATGGTTAGAAAGATGTTTTAAAAGTAGAATATAATGATCCACACAAGCATCACTCAAAACTGTACGGTTTTCCTTTTACGTCGCGAACTATCACGGTCGGCTATTTATGGGAGTCAAAACTTTGACTCCCATAAATGGCCGACCGTGTTATTGGACGAGGTAAAAAGAAAACCACGCAATTTCGAGGCATATTTGTGTAGATCATTGTATTCTACTTTTACATCTTTCGAACCATATGCATTTTATAACAAACGGTTACAAAACGCTTTTTATAGACCAACTCGTCCGATCCAAGGCAACGTGTTCCTTTAATAACCATGAGTGATTTATGAATCAATACCTTGCATCTTCAAGATGGCAATAAGTCCTATACATTATTGTTACATCATCCATAGTGCCTCCTTCAAAAGTGAGGGCTGCAACGCGATTTTATCTTTCTTATACTTGATTTGTCTTTCAATCGCTGCCTCACATTACTAGAGTTCTAATTATACAGATTTATGCGGAAAGGACAATCCAACAAACCCACCCATGTTTCTTAACTTTTCCAATACGAGACTGTACCAACAAAATGAGGCAATTACGACATCAAGTATAATTTCAGAATAGATTTAATGATTATTCCAATTTCCCTTCTCATCTACAATCTTGGTTATTTTAGAAGTAACTTTACTTTTGAGTTAATGATGAGACCATTGTGTTTGAATATAGAAAGTAAAGGGACAGCATAACTTATTAATATATTGTTTCTTTCTTTAAACACATTGATCAATCTGTGGAAATGACATCGAATTGAACACGTTTTAAATGAAGATAAAAACCGCGTTTTGGTATTGTTAGAGATTGTGTGTACGCTCATAACAAGCTTCATTCAACTTGAATTCTATTTCCTCTGATTTGACAATATTTCAGATGAAACAATTGTTCATTAGAATCAGAAAGCTTTCATCTTTGTTTGTTTTCGTTAATAATTGCAAATAATATATTTTGTACATAACTAAAATCCTGGAAAAAACATGTTTATTTATCTGGTGGGGTTTCTATTATGCAAACTAAAAAAACACAACTTCGACAGATGTTTAAGCTATTAGTGGCACATGCTACTAAAATATTTTTAACATAAATTATAATTGCCTAAAGTACATATCGACCCTAGCAGAGTCTTTATCGGAAACAGTCTCTCTGTGTGCCTTCAGACAATTCAAACCCATGGTCTAAACATCCAAGAAGGAAATGACCAATGTATTTGTCTGTGGCCTTTTACCACATAGGGGTATACATATCCTCCCTTCTTAGTATGCTTCATTCACTAATTAATTACTTTTCTCCCTCTTCCCACCCTTGGTGTCCTTTGTTTCCAACTTCTTGTAGTAAAACCAGCCCTTCCCTCAACCCCTTCGAGAAAGACTCAACAAGGGTTGAAATGTCGGGCCATTAACTATTACTTTGCATTTATACAGAATAGGTCCTTTTGGTTTGTAAAAAGTTTGCAACGGCTTATTCTGTTTTCTCATCAATAATAATTAGTAAATTCAGTTTTAAATAGTGCACATTTCTGTGAATTTGAATTGCAGCAAAATAATGGTTGATTAACTCATTTGAAATACTTGTGTTTAAGTAGAAATCTACTTAGTAGTTGAATGACAATAAGAAAATAATGTCCAATTCAAAGCACACGTCAATCACATAATACATTTACTGTACATTTATTGTGTGTGCCAAGTACACCAATGCACACCCCTTGACGGATTAACACCAAACTAAAACAATGAAAGCCATTTTGAAAGTAGGAATGACTGTCACTGAAGTCTCTGTAATAATGAGTTGCCAAATAAATTATCTCAAGGCACTTAAGGAAAAGTGACCCAATAAATATACACCTGGTCTATTCGAGATAATGCACTAAGCATTCACACTAAAGAATCAAACACTACTGCAAACAAAATATGCATTTTATATATCATTCCTTACTAGATAAGTATAACAATATTTATATCATTCTCACTCTACTTAAAAAATTGAAAGATTTCATTCGTTTGAATAATACCTCCATTATTGAAGAGATTATGGCGTTGTATTATTGTCACTAAGCTTTAGTAACATCTTCCTCCTGAACTGAATCATCATATTCAAAAGCTTTTAATGTTTTCTGACCAATCAAGTCATAGATGTTTTCCGGAGCATAGCCCTTAGGTTCTGCAACTTTCACAGTCAGCATATCTTCAGTAAGAATGGTCCCTTCTGGGATGTCCTTTGCAGCAACTACACTCTTACCAAGCTATACAGAAAAAATTAATTCAACAGTATGCAAATGGAATCCTACAATACAAAATGTGAACTTTGATTTATTAACATAAACGCAGGGAAAAGTTTGATGTGTAATTAAGTTTTCTAAAACCTGTTTCTCCAATGGCTGGTTTCTGTTATATTTGTTTGGTTTATTATGGATTCTTTTTGTGTTGGTTCTTACCTTGTTATGACAAGCAAGCTCACATTGTCGCATCTCTTTAACCCTTGACCCCAAGGCTCTTTCAAGAAACCTGATTTTTGTGATAAGCTCCTTCAGTTCATGTGGTTCTGTAAAATAAAGAGTTAAGATGAAAGCAACATGGTAAAACACACATTGATCAAACGAAAATCCATTTCTCAGATACACCCAATTTCTTCTATTTGAAACTGAACCCACCTAAAGACGCTTCGTGGTCACTGCCCTTCCAGGTTTTGTCTAGTGTTATATGCCTCTCTATTACTTTAGCTCCCAAAGCAACGGCACCTAGGGTGATTGTTTGTCCACTCTCATGACCTGAATAACCAATCGGAATGTCTGGAAACTCCTTCTTGTATTCCTGCAAAATAAAAACAAAACGTACAACATTAGAATAAATATGATAATATGCCCAAAATATCCCTGGGTTTTTGTCAATAATATTTCAAGGTTACTATACCTTCTTAACCTCTGGACAACGAAGACCACTTAACTCTAAATACCCAATCTAAATTTATGTTGAAAATTGACAGCCCAATACTACACTGACCAATTTGAAATGATGTTGAATTAAATCTTAATTTTACCTCAAGAATTCTAAGATGCACATCTTCTGGCTCCAATGGATAGGCGCTGGTGCATTGTAGCATGCAGAAATTCACATTCTCAACTTTCAGGGTTTGGTAAACCTAGAAATAATAATAGAAGTTTGCCATCATTTAATGGAATCTTAAAGGCAGTGGACACTATTGGTAATTACTCAAAATATTTATTAGCATAAAACCTTTCTTGGTGAAGAGTAACGGGGAGAGGTTGATGGTATAAAACATTGTGAGAAACGGCTCCCTCTGAAGTGCCATAGTTTTCGAGAAAGAAGTAATTTTCCACGAATTTGATTTCGAGACCTCGGGTTTAGAACTTGAGGTCTCGAAATCACCCATCTAAACGCACACAACTTCGTGTGACAAGGGTGTTTTTTCTTTCATTATCTCGAAGTTCGATGACCGGTTGAGCTCAAATTTTCACAGGTTGGTTATTTTATGCACATGTTGAGATACATAAACTGTGAATGCTAGTCTTTGACAGTTACCAATAGTGTCCACTGCCTTTAAAAACTATTTTTTATTATACTTAACTCGAAGTGGACACCAACTTGTTTTCATATTTTGTTTTCTTTTTTTCTGAAACTTTCCTTCGAAAATGTGTTAGGCATTGGCAAAATTAAGGCCTTGACATAATACATGTATATGCATTTATGGTAGGAATATACAAAGAGATAAGAAGAGTAAACAATATTCACACTGAAACATTCTTGTTCCAAAGGTTAAAATTACTTTGAATATTGATTTGACAGCAGATGTTTTTGCCGGTGTTGCTCAAAACCATAGACATCTGTTACAATGTATGATAACTAGGGTTAAATTTACAGTATAAAATTAAAGCACACAGCAATCAATTGTCTGGATGATGGTCTAGATAATGTGAACTAGTTGACTACTTTACAATCATAAAAGGTTTGTAAAAGGTTTACATAAGTGTCATATGACCAGGAGATTCCATTATGTTGGTCAGTAATGTCTGCTTAAAGGGTGTCCTCCAAATAAAAGGACAATATGACCAACCTACATGGACATAAATACCATTAGTATATATGTATCAGACTCCACTGGTAATAAGGTTTGTTTGTTTGTTTGTTTATTTTCTGAGTGTGTGTCCATGTTTTACCTTCTTCATTGTATCCATGGATTGCATCCCAGAAGATACCACCATCGGTCGACCTTTCTTGGCAGATTTTGTAAGAAATGGAAGATTGTTGGTATCACCTGAGCCAACTTTGAAGAAAGGAACGTCCAATTTATGCAAAAACTCCATCGCCGCCTGAAACAAAAGAAAAATCAAGCCAGTTTTACCTTCCTGATTAAACAACAGGCACATTTACAAGTAAACATGACCAGTGCATTTTGTTTAGACTTTGTAATTTAAAAGTTTATTAGTTATTAAGGACAGTGTTTTGGGCAATGAACTTGACATAGACATTCTACCTGAATGCTGCAGGCTGGGCCCGACAGTGGTTTTCCACTTGGTTTGATTTCTGATTCCATCCCATTGTTATTGGTTTTTTCTTGGTAATTTCTCTGAGCACTTTGCATCCTTGAGAAAAGGAGTCTTATTAATGTTGTTAATATTTGTTTATATTTTGTTATTATATTATTATTATTATTATTATTATTATTATTATTATTATTACTAATTAAACACAAATATTGTTTACAAGGATATAACAAGATGTGAATATTTGTTTTATTCTAACAAACCTCATCCATGCCCGATGCTGTAAAGTAGATGCCAACTTCCTTTGCATAATCCTTCAGCTCTTGATACTGATCATGACTGAACTCCAAGAAGCGTTTATGTTCTCCATAAGTCTTTCCAAAGGAGTTCTTGGACTTGTAAGGGCGAGCTAAAGCCGCTTTATTGAACTTGTATTGTAATTCTGATTTCTGAAATTTTGCACAGTCGGCTCCTGCTTCCTACGATAAAATAAAAAAACACAAACCACAAATGATATCACTATTTAGGAAATTTTCCTTTTGATATGTCAGAAACCCTAGGTTAAATGCCCTTTGAAAACCTCTTTCTTACTTGTTTGTTTTATGTGTTGTTGCTGTATTCCAAATACCCATGTTCTGATACTTTACATTGCTATTCCTTGTGATCCCAATCCTAAATGCAAAGTTTTATATGAAAGTTTCACTTTTATTTGCAGCTCTGTACTGTAAAGTTTGTGTTTATATTATAGGTACATTAGTTAGTCATCCAAGTATTAGTATTAAACTTAAAACATGTAATAAACAGCAGAAACAAAGATGCTTTCTTCTTTGTGGTAGCCAGGTATAAGGTTTGAAAGTTAACTCAACAAGTTAACAGATTTAACTCATAAGTACTAGGCCTACGACTGTTTTGTTTTCCTTTATTTCAGTTTCAACAATTAATTGAAAAACAGCTTTTCAATTAAAAAGAGTTCAATTTCGCTAGTGAGTAGGTTATTTATAAAAGGCTACCAATAAAAAGTACTATATTATAAAGTCTCTCAAGTCTAGATAGGAGAAGTTTTAGCTGACTGGATGAGTGCCTGTGTAATGCATGCATGACTCACTCAGCCTAAATTTACTTTGTGGATGAGTGAGTGAGTGACTGGCTGAGGACTGCACTGGCTGAGTGGGGAGACCGGGAAGTCACTTATTAACATGATTAAAAGATTATCCGCACTCCCTTGAACCATGCTGGAACCATCTGGAACCATCTGGAACCCTGTACCCATGCGTTTACGCACTGAGTGACACAGGAGTTCCGCACAGGGAGCCTGATTGGTTTAAGGTGTGACAAACTCCTTGTTAGTCTATTTAAATAACAAATTTCACCGAAAGTCAACTCAATTATAAATTAATATAATATCAAAATCAAATTGGTTTACCTTTACTATTTTAATCATTTGCTTTGCTATTTTGATGTCTCCCTGATGGTTTTGACCAATCTCTGCAATAACGAAGCATGGATGATCCCCTCCAATCATACGACCGGGAGCTATCTCAAATTCAAGCGGCATTTTTACGAGATTTCTGCAAATATTCTGTAAGGAACCACCGTCGGGTAGCGATCAATGATTGTTTCACGTGGAATGTATGACATTAACCTTCGACCTTGTTAATAAATACACGTCAATTGAGGGCGCTATTTGAGATAAATGGCAAAGACATTATTTATTTTGCTCGATCGTAGGGGGTCGGGGTGGTGTATTTCCTGGAATAAATTTTGCAAGCTCTAAAGTTTTGTTATATTATTCAAAACACTATCCACACAAAATAATGGAATCAAAAATTAAAATATTTTGCATTTTCTTTTTGATTTCAGGCCAATTTTATTTTTTATATATAAAGCATAGATCCACAAAAATTTCACCTGTTGGGTGTTTGCAAGATGTTTGGCAACTATTTATCATTTTTAGGCTCTAAAAACACACCTAAATGTAGTACTGACTTAATGATATATCAAAATATAAATTTCCAATTACTGGATAAAAACTGAAAATAAATTACACAGTTTACAAATAATTGTTGTTTTTGGTAAGCAAACCTGTTAAGAATAATTTGTCACAAAATATTGTTGAAGTTTGGAAGATTGCACCTGAAGACCTGCAAAACCAATATTACTTTTTTTCAATTAGAACACTTGGATGTTGACAGAAAAAGTGACATTTTTAATATTCATTATTTCACTTAAATTGAATCATCATCTGCTTTGAAAATGGGATCACCTGCTTTGAGAATGGGTCAGACCAGTTGAAAATGGGATCACCTACTTTAAAAATGGGATCACCTGATTTGATGAAATCTTTGCAGGTTGATCAATATTGAAAACTTCAGGTTTTTACTCAATTTCTAAATAAATAATGAACTTCACCACTTCGCATTGGTATTACAATTTGGTTTCAAAACAAAAAAGATGAGTCTAAAACTTTCTGATTAAAACTAAAGATTAAATTAAAAATTAAAATGGTGTACAAACAGGCTTTGAAATAACCCACAGCAACCACAGCAATTACAAGGTTCCAATACAATCTTACATCACCCAATCCTATAGAAAAGCCCTTTATACCAGAGAAAATAAGCTGTGCCCCTTCAAGGCTTGCAGAAATGAATATTTGCAATTCGTTGGACCAGTCTCCTCCACCATGAAATTGTTTTGTCAATCCATCTTCCTACTTCCAATCTATTTTAATATTCAAATGATCCCTTTTAGCAACTCTTTCCCATCCCTCATAATTTCTTCGAGTAATTTGTAAACAATTAATGAGTTTTACAAACTGTAGTTGGTTATAACTGCTTAGAAGCAGATCTGACAGACCATCTTCCGTCATGCAGTGACATTCATGTAATGACAGACGTTTCAGACATGTAAACTTATTGTGTCTAAGAATAGTTTGTAAAACATTGGTAGTAAAACTGTCAACTCGTATTAGTCCTATAGACTCCACATTAATACTTCTTGATAAAATAAAGCAGAGGGCTTCTTCAGACAGTGAGTTATCTCCATTCCGACACCAGAAATCTAACTCGACTAGTTCTGTCATTGCTGGATGATTATTATTAATGTCACCCAATGTATTAAACACTTTACCATTCTTCATCATCAGAAGGAATAACTTCTGTAAGTTTGGACAAAGCTGGCAAATAACAACTGGGTCTAAACCACTGATATCTTGAAGAGATAGGACTTTCAAATCAGGACCAATCTCGATAAGGACTGGCATCACACCATCTTCAAATGTAATATCTTCACTTTCCTCACAACACAACTGTAAATCTTTCAAATTGTGCATTTTAGCAAGGTGGCATAAACCTGAGTTATCAAAGCCACCAGCAAATCTGAGGTCAAGTTGGGTCACTTGAGGACATATTGTAGGGATCGCTCGTAACATTTCATTGGATACTGATATAAAATCCTGACATTGTAATGATCGTAGTTTGTATTTGTAGCATTCTGGAGAATTGATGAGGGATTCTATATTCTCTATATCCTCATCAAATAAACAATTAATGAGACTTGGGTACTCTACCACTTGGAGTTGAGGTATGTTTTTGAGAATAGCACGCACTCCCATCTCTGTGACAAGGGTGTAAGAAACATCTAAGCGTTTTAATTTAGTTCCACGCTTACTGGAAGCTACTTCTTGACATAGCACCATGAGATCTTGATCACTTATTTGACAGTGTTTCATGGACACATCTTGCAGTTCGGTACAATTCTTGAATATAATATGTGCAGCAGAACTCCGCAAGTTTGTCTTGGTCACATATAGGGTAGATAGATATGGAAGACTGGTAGCTATTGCATAAAAACCTGCAGATGTAACTCTCTTGCAGTTGGTCAAATCCAGTTTATGAAGGACCTGTAAAACAATACAAAAATACAATTAAAATACAGAATAAACTACACATTATGCACTGTATCATTGAATTCAGTTTATCTGTCAACTAGTTGAATGTAAAAACATTAATTCCCACTTGATAGAAATATTGACCCCTTTTCAGTGACTGTGTTGTCCCGCTGGCCAAGTGCCAGTTATTACACTAAATGACCAGTCAACATTCTGTTTAACTAGTCTATCATCGAGCTAGTTTATTGCTTTTAAGTCCTGACTCTTCCTGCTGGCTATTTTATTGCTGAAGTCCCATCCTGTGTATAAAACTGCTTCATATCAGTTCAAATTACAAGTCCCATGCTAAAATGACAATGTTGACGGACAACCTTGGACCAATGAAAAAGCTGATGGACCAGTGATATAACAAAGCTACCAATTAACCACCCTTAGGGTTACGTCCAAACTTAATAATAATAACAAATTCTTATATAGCGCATTCAACAATAACCGTATCAATGCTCTTTACATTAAGTCCTGACTCTTCCAAACTTGTGGATCATGCTGAGTAAACCAACGTAAACATAAACTTAACTCAAACTGTCTAACTGGTCCTGCTGGCCAGTCACAGAAAAAGTTAAACTGTTAAAGGCAAACCTTTAATTTACCTTACAAGATGATGCAATAATTCCTGCAACTTCATCGTTTACAATACGATTGCAACTACTCAGATCTAGATGTTGAAGCGCACGACCAAACAGCAATAAATGAAGACACGACCTACTGAGTCGCTGTTCCTTAATAAGAACATTCATAACATCTTGAGCAAGCTGGGAATCTAAAAGGAAACGGAATCAAATGAAATGAAATAAATGAAATAGTGAAAAACAGAAAATTAAAATTGTTAATTCACAATCACATGAATTATTGAATAAAACTTTTAATGTAGTGGTGTGGTGGACTGGTGGTGGATGGAAGGGGTCTCCAGAATGCAGAAAAGGCAAGGCATATTATCGAGAAATAAAGGCCTACTTGCATGACTTTACAAACACACATGCAATTCAATATCACAGATTGTTTTCAAAAAGGTTTGAAATATACTGATGAAATTAACTTTATAAAATTATTTACAAAAATATTATTTTTATGATGTTGCACTCACTCAGCTCATTGAAGGGTCCAAGGACATGCAGATAATTGGCTTGACCCAAATGGTATTCCTCATAATGACCAGTCCAGTGGTCAATATTCTTAGCAATAAAACCAAGACAGATACCATGAAGTGTATTGGGTGACAGACGCTTTGGCATTGCTAAAATGTTCAGTGAAAATATCTTTTACTTCCTGAATTTCTTTATAAGTTGATTGATTGTTAATGTTAGAGTAGACCGTCTTCTATCTGACGGCGGGTGACAGCTCCCTCCGAAGACTAAAGAAGGACGTGTGACACTGCCGACAGTTTATGTTTACTGCAGAAACTCCAGATCATGATGATTGCACAATGGAAAGAAATAATCTCTTCTTCTATACTCTAAACCTGTCTGAACTGACGTACATGACAGCTGGAAGTTAAACTATGACGTGTTACTTTAAAAGGATGGGTTGTAGGTTTGTTATGTTGCGCGCGCTGTTAGGCAGGCAGGCAAGGGGGACAGGCATGGGCGGGGCGGGGGGGTTGTCGATAGCTGATATGACTTCATGCACTCTGGAAGTGTATCCCTCAAAGAAGAAGGGAAAATAGTTTCTTCCACGTTTAATATGCGAAATCTAAATGCAAGTTTGCAAGCTAAAACTCCCTAGTTCCGCCCCTTCTACAACTTTAGCCCATTGTTTCTGGGTTTATTCTTATTAGTCTGGTGCCAAGAATGTCTTCATCATTATCACATGGTTTTGTGGGACAGGATCTTAGGTATCAGACATTGTACTGGATTGTTTATTTTCGTACAGATGAGCAATCGTACACTGATTCCTGATTCTTTGTGGTAAGTTTTTGTATCATTTCTTCATATTTGTATTGATTTGAAATAACTTAAAACGTAATCAGTGAAATATTACGTTATTCAATCTGTTATTTTTTACAAACCTTTCACAGTTAAAAGCGACAAATTGATACATTTCACCACCAAAACTAATTCTCTATCCGACTGTTTACTGTTTTTGTGTTCGTCAACTCATTTGACATTCTTAAGTTATAAATATAATATATGAGTGTGACTTTCTTTCTGAGTGTATTGGGGGGGGGGGGGGGTCCATACTCGACTAGCCCCATAAATCGGTCCAATCCACTCCGTATCCTTGGCCCCACTGATATCAAAACCTTTCGGAATCCTTGAAAAACCATCTGCAACGTTCTGCATCATGAAACTTACCGATCTAATGCTTCAGAAGTTGCAGATAGCACTACACTTGGGGTTGGAACCGTACAAATAGGTATCACAGATTTTGAGTGAAATTCAAGTGAATTTTGTGTGTGAATTTTCTCAACTAACGCTCTTTTACCACTAATGCCCCGATGCCGATTGTCCCCCGACCGTGCGCAGATTTTTTTCCCAGGACAAATGTGTGGAATTATCTGTCCTAGAAAGAAAAGATACCCAATCCACGCTTCGTGTACAAACATATGGACACGCGTCTGGGAACTACAAAGAATGGTTCCCCAATCCGTGCTTTGTGTACAAACATATGGACACGCGTCTGGGAACTACGAAGAATAGTTCCCAGACGCGTGTCCGTATGTTTGTACACGAAGCGCGGATTGGGTATCTTTTCTTCCCAGGACGAACGTGTGCAGATGGTTCCACACGTTTGTCCTGGGAAAAAAATCTGCGCACGGTCGGGGGAAAATCGGCATATCGGCATTGGCGGTAAAAGAACGTTAGTTGAGAAAATTCACACGCAAAATTCACTTGATATTTACTCAAAATCTGTGATACCTATTTGAATGATTCCAAGTGTAGTGCTATCTGCAACTTCTGAAGCATTAGATCGGTAAGTTTCGTGATGCAGAACGTTGCAGATGGTTTTTCAAGGATTCCGAAAGGTTTTGATATCAGTGGTGCTGGGGCCAAGGATATGGAGTGGATTGGACCGATTTATGGGGCTATACTCGACAAGTTTTGCTTTTTATGGGCCCCCTCCAACTCCACCACCTTGTGCTCTGTTTTGATTTTGGTTTTGGTTTTCCGTAATTCATATTTTGCCTTTGCTTGTAAATATTGTACTATACTATACAATAACTCACTTCTTATTCTTCTTCTAAGTTCTTCTTCTTCCTGTAAAGTGCTGCTTCAGAAAATTTGAACATTACCGCATTGTTTTGTTTTTTTGTTTGGTTTTGGGAAAAAAAGTGAATTGAATTGAAATTGCTCCATCCATGGTGTGAGCTTGTTGTGGCATTTCTGACTCTGTTTTATTTCTTGAGCTTTTCCTTTTTGTACTAGTCTTTCAACGTTTTTATTTTTATTATTTTTTAGCAGCTTCACATAATTTTTTTTAAATATTATTATTAGTTGAAATTTATGTTATTAAGAATTTAAGATTCAAATTATTCATTTTGGTTTTTACTCATACACCGATGTGTGTTAGCACTGTATACTCACCACTTTCCCGAGTCCTGTGAAAAAATATCACAGAGATGTGAGGTATTGCTATTTGGGTCTGTCCACACTAATGGGTCTTTTTGGTTCCAAAAGATAACTTTTTGGACTGTGACTGGAAGGGTACACAAAATACAACATTTTCCCCTGTATTTTGTTTTGTACAATTCTCTGCTGATAGTGAGTGTGCTTACCAAACAGTATAACAAATGTCTTATTATTTAAGAAGTTACGCAGTTTTCTTTAAGACAGATTGTTTGTAACGAGGACAGACATTTTGTATTGGAATTGACTAGAAATGGACGACACAAATAATTAATTAATTGATTTACTCAAAGGTTAATTAAGTTAGACCCATTGCCCCTATTTTTATGGTTATCTGTAAAAACCAAGAGTACCTTGAGGTTTTTCAGCTTGTATGAATGTTTGTTTTTAACATGGACAGACATATTGTGACAAATGTCTGTCCATGTTACAAACCTAATATCTTCAAGATAATTCTCTGTAGTTTCTTGAGTACTCACGCAGATGTCTTGGTTTTGCCTGGAAACATTCTTTGCAGGGACAGCATTGTAGGGGACAACATTTTTGGCAATCTGTTTATATTATTATGCCTTTCTCACCATTCATGTACGAAATGTCTGTCCAACATTCCCCTGTTACAAACATAATCATTTTGAAGATGATCCCCAGTTATTGCTAAAATACAGATAAATGTGTCTTGCTCTTTGCAAACAAAAACCTTGAAGTGATTTGGAATGTGCATGGGAAACAAGCTTGACAAAACTCTTCTTGTTTATTTTTGTCACCCATTTATAAAAAAAAGTCACATCAAATGGTCCCATTAGTGTGGACAGACCCATTTACAAAGCTATTGGTACATGTTTGGTATACAAGTTGCATACATGTACATCTCACTCGCTGATCAAGAGGTCTAGAGCAAACAAAATTTAGTCATTGCCTTTTCTCATGGATTTATTAAATGTGGTTTTATTGGCGAGCTGCTTTAGCAGTATGCAAGCCTATGTAATACCGATTTTGTCCGTCCGTCTGTCCGTCCGGCCGTCCGCACTCAGTGGAAATGTTAAAGTTTTTGGTTTAAGTTTCAGTGTTTGAGTTGAGTTGTTTTTGGTATGTACAAGCCCAAGTGAGATTGTTATATATACTTGTCAGTCATTTTTTGTAGTTTTTAGCTATGTTTTCCAATAATGTCGAAGTTTTTGGAATAAGAAAATGTTTAAAAGTTTTTGGAATAAAAAGAATGTTAAAGTTTTTGGAATACCAAAAATGTTAAAGTTTTTGGAATACCAAAAATGTTAAAGTTTTTTTTTAAGGCTCAAAGTCAAACATTGACAACTGGATTTTAAAAAAAAAAACTCAAACTTAAAGCTTAAAGTTTTAAAATAATTTGTTTAAACAAAAATCAATCTCTCTGTCACTGGTTCCAGTTGAATGAGCTGAAACAATGAAAAACATAAAATGATCATAACTCCTGATTGCAACGATGTACAGACTTGAAACTTGTGTCAAACATTGCTTCTGTCGTATAGATACATATGAAAAGATAAAATTCAAGGAGTGCATCAATGGTTCCAGTTGAATGAGCTTAAACAATGAAAACCTTAAATGGTCATAACTCCTGATTGCAACGATGTACTGACTTGAAACTTAATACATTGCTTCTGTCGTATAGATACATATGAAAAGATAAAATTCAAAGAGTGCATCAATGGTTCCAGTTGAATGAGCTGAAACAATGAAAAGTTAAATGGTCATAACTTCTTATTGCAACGATGTACTGACTTGAAACTTAGTACATTGGTTCTGTCGTATAGATACATATGAAAGGATAAAATGCAAAGACCGCATCAATGGTTCCAGTTGAATGAGCTGAAACAATGAAAACCTTAAATGGTCATAACTTCTTATTGCACTGATGCACTGAATTGAAACTATTCTTCTGGAAAAGGCAACGTGTCCCTTTAAATGGTCATCACTCTTTATTGCAATGATGTACAGATTTAAAACTTCAATCAAATATTGAATGGTCTTAACTTCATACTTGTCAATGTCTCCACCCCTGTGACCATCAGTTGATCAAATGATTGGTTTTTCTGTCAGTCATTGGTTCTATCTGGCGATCGGCAGCTCGCCATGGCAGCTTCGCTGTCTAGTTTTTGATGAATTAATAGTAATCAAATTTACAATAATCTTGATGATTTCATTGTGTGGAAAGTTAACACACTGGAGTCGTACTTTTCTGTGCAAGTGCAGAGAGAGCTTAATAGCACAATCTTTAAATATAATTGTAAATTCAAAATCATTTAAAATCAATTTTGCCCACACCAATTTGAATTGTGTGCTATATTTGGAGGTTTTAATTCCAAAGAAGGTTTGACATAGTGGCAATTAATGTGTCTGTATTATTCATGACATATATTCTGTCTTCCCTTCTTTTTTCAGATTCTTAATGTTGTGTCTTGATGTAATTACAAAAGATGGAGGAAGGAAATCCTGATAGCAACTCAACACAAAAAGACATCCTCATCCCGGCAACAAGAAATGAAGATGATATTAACCCATTTGAAGAGTATATGTGGATGGGTGATCCTAAAGAAGAGGATGAGGTCAATCAACAGGTAGGTTCAAGGTCAAAGGTTAAGTGTTATGTCTTACAGCTTGACATCATGTCTCTTCAAGATACATGACACATATCATACTAAGTAAATTATGTCTGGTGATTATACCAAAAGGGAGGCTATATAACCTTAAAACCTTATGGGGGGATTGCAATTTTGTTACTGTTATTGTCTCTCTGATTATTGTGCGCATACTGTTTATTTGTTCGTTATTGTATGCCTATGTGGTTTTAGGGTTTTCTGTATTTTTTGTAATTTTTGTAATTGTTAATATTTTTAGGCTCGCAAGCCGAAGTGAATTTCACTGTATATGTATTTATATGTGTGACAATAAACAATTGAATTGAATTGAAAAAACCTTGAAGCTACAATCTTTTTACAACCGTACCAATACTTCAAAGAAGTTAACTCTATAGTACAGCCAGGTGGGAGAAACTTTTCTCTCAAAGTTGTTATTTTGGGGGACTTTTTTAGAGGAAAGTATTATGTCTTAAAAACAAAGTAAAGAAAGATGTAATAAGCACTGCACATTGTGTGTGAAAGCCAATGGCCAAACTAAACTAACCCCTTGATGTTGACACTTGACCCTTGGAGCTTGACCTGAAGGTTCTAAAAAGAGATCAACCACACCAATCACTTCATTCCTCCTCCCATCTGTGCCTCACTGTGACCTGCCCCCCCCCCCCCCAAACACCACCTGGGAACTTGTGTATCTTAATCCCTGCAATAGGTATCTTCTGTGGGACACCACACTGAATTGATGCAATAATTTATTACTTTAGTAATGCTGATGTTGTCATTAAAAAGTTGTTGTTTCAAACATTTGTGTTTAGATAATGGAAGAAATTCTGGAGGAGGAATTTATAGAGTCGTGCTTTGAAGACATGTTGGAGGAAGAAGCTCTTGGTTTGTTTTCTCCACCTAATGCAGACGGAGATACTATTGATGATGGAATCCCATCCCTTCACAGTCTTAGTATTGACAGTGGAGCTATTAGTGATTTAGATGCAGATGGAGTAGTGGCAGGAGAGAGTGGTATAGTAGAGGAACAAGACATCACTTGGAGAGGAACAGCAGAAGGAGTTGCTCCTTCTGGGTTTGGAGGACATGACTCGGAAGGAGAATCAGATGTAAGTATCATAGTTTTAGAGAAGTGTCTTAATACTGAGTGTTTGTTGACAGTGAAGGAAATTGCGTGTAGTGTAGCAGCCCCTACCCGTGTCAACCCCCTCCTCTCCCTTTGCTTGCATTAACTGTGGCAGAGTCTGTCATGCAAGAATTAGACTGCTCAGCCACAGCCGCCGCTGCAACAGAGATGACACCCCCCCCCCACCCCACACACAGTCCATTGTCGGGGTTGACGGACAGATGCCTACTATTTTGACACCCTTCTGACAGACTACTTTTTCTTTCAGTTAAAATTGAAAGTATTGTCAATGAAAAACATAGCTTACCAATTAAACCATAAACAACATGTTTATAAGTTCTTCATAAATCCTGGGAAGACATGGTATTGGCCGAGATACAAGTATTGACATGATTGACATACCTGGCACCATGGACCAAAGATATTGATAAAATAGGGAGAACACCAACATCAGGCATGCAACTTGCCATAAAATGCAGAAAATACTGAAACTAGTTTGTATTGGGCCCTTTTTGTTAGGTTCCCCTAGCATCCCCTGATACATAAAGCAACAAAAACACTACGGAGCCAGACTATGCAGAAAATAGTGTACACGATAACAATTGTGTCCTGGCCGCGTATTGGGCACTTACAGTGTCTGGTTCCCGCTCACCCTATATATAAACTGCACATAAAACACTACGGAGCCAGACTGTGCATAAAATAGAGTAGAAGGTATGCTGTACGAGGAAAACTTGTGTCTCTGTGATTTCATTTGTAGCGGCGGATTTCCATTTCATGAAACGCGGAAATCTACGGATCCGCGGAAGAGTTGCACGACTGCAACAAAGGGCTAGATAGCTCAGCTTGTAGAGCGCTGGCATGTTAATCTGGAGGGCGTTAGTTTAAGTCCCACTCTAGTAAATTTTCTTTGTTCAACCCAAAATCATGTAGTAACTCATCTTAAATAATGTTGTTGCATGATTTTGCTTGTTGCATATCAAAAATAACAACCAAGTAGAGAGGAGAAAATGCCATAATTGTCTTATTTTTTCCTGTTTTCTTCTTCAGAACTCGGACTCAGATTCTTTGGGTGATAATCCACAGAGGTAGATGCTGATCCTACACAACAACAATGTACAAGATTTATACAACACGACTTCATCATTAAGCCACTGTAGAAAATTGAATTCAATTTTAGTGTGGACCCAAAAATGTGTATATTGTATTTGCAAAGACTGTGTTTGTATAAAAATAGATCAAGTTGTGAATACTTGGAAGATGTACTGATAGTACAATGTATATATATATATCCTTTTTATTTTGTTGATGACAATACAGCCATTTAGTTAAATTTCACTTTGTATGTAAAATGTTGTAAACTCAAGGCTGGACCTTGAGACAGTTTTCTAAACTGAACCTTGGTCTTTTTATCGGTTCCTTGTGTTACAAAATGTTTTGTGGTTTGGGTTTCAGATCCAATTATTTAGTAGTAGTTGTTTAATTAGAACCAGTAGTTGTTTAATTAGAACCAGTTTTATAAACAGGGCTCAATTTCATGCTGCATAGGCAACCAATTATGGTAGCAGGAAACCAGGCAAAGACTGTACATGAGGAATGGTAGTTAAGACATTAACCATATTGTGATAAGCAAAATTGTTCTGTGCTGAGCTGTTTCTATTGCATAATCAGCTTCATGAAATTTGGGCCATTGTTAGTAGATTGTCACTAAATGACAGGTTTTTCACAAACGTAATATATTTGCAACCAGAATTTTGTTCAAGATAAGACTTAAAGGCAGTGGACACTATTGGTAATTTCTGAAAATAATTATTAGCATAAAACCTTTCTTGATTACAAGTAATGGGGAGAGGTTGATAGTATAAAACATTGTGAGAAACGGCTCCCTCTGAAGAGCCGTAGTTTTCAACAAAGAAGTAATTTTCCACGAATTTTATTTCGAGACCTCAAGTTTAGAACTTGAGGTCTCGAAATCAACCATCTAAACGCACACAGCTTCATGTGAGAAGGGTTATTTTTCTTTCATTATTATCTCACAACTTCGATGACCGGTTGAGCTCAAATTTTCACAGGTTCGTTATTTTATGCATATGTTGAGATACACCAACTGTGAAGGCTAGTCTTTGACAATTACCAATAGTGTCCACTGCCTTTAAAACTAAACTACAATGTAGGTAATACTCTTTTCAGTTCTGTATGACACAAAAACGAGGAAAAGAAAATTTGTGCGATGGAAGTTAGTTCAGACAGATACATTTTTCAATTAATGCATTTCATTTCATTTTCAAATCTGTTTAAGGTCATCAACATTAGTGTTATTTCATACCTGAGAAACAGTCGGCTCTAAACGGATCACTGTTAAACATTATTACCTTATATAGGCTCCAAAGACTTTGAAATAAGTATTTATTTTCTTTCTCCGATAATGCAAGTAACGTTTACAAGTATTCAGACTAATTATTTATGTAAATGTCAGTTATTGCTGTGGAAAAGAAAGTTTAAGGAATCTAATTAAACTCCATGAAGTCTGGTTTGAACATAAAATGCTGTGGAAGCTCCAAAGTTACAGGTGGTATGCATGAAAGCGCAAGTGATAATTGGTCGACTCAGCACTATAATGTCATTAACTACATTCCATTCTTAAAGTAATCATAAAATCCTTTAAAATGTTACACAAAATTTATCTAAATCCCAAAGTAAATTTGTTTTCTTTTGAAATTGAATGATTCTTTTGCCACGTATTTGGAAACCACCCTTAATCAATAGCCTTCATTTCCCAGAAGGTCAAAAATATGAGAGTCAATATTTTGAAATCCATACAAACTGACCTTATAGTTCTGAGCTGACGAATAAGTATACAAGGCCTTGTTGCATTTTAGGGCAACATTTGAAAAATATAGCCTTGTTGCATTTAAGGGCAAAATTTGCAAGGTACACATGGCCTTGTTGCATTTTAGGAAAAAAGGCTATAGCCTTGTTGCATTTAAGGGCAAACTTTGATAATTTCACAAGGTTGCTGCATTTTAGGGCAACATTTGAAAAGTAACCATGGCTTTAGACTTGTTGCGTTTGTTGCAAGGTACACAAGGCTATAGCCTTGTTGCATTTTAGTGCAACATTTGGAGAAAAAAAAACACTCGGCTTGTTGCATTTTAGGCAAATTTGAAAAGTACACAAGACTATAGCCTTGTTGCATTTTAGGCAAATTTGAAAATATCACAATGCCTTGTTGCATTTTAGTGCAAATTTGAAAAGTACACAAGACTATAGCCTTGTTGCATTTTAGGCAAATTTGAAAATATCACAAGCCTTGTTGCATTTTAGTGCAAATTTGAAAAGTACACAAGACTGTAGCCTTGTTGCATTTTAGGCAAATTTGAAAATATCACAAGCCTTGTGCATTTTAGTGCAAATATGAAAGTACACAAGGCTATAGCCTTGTTGCATTTTAGTGCAAATTTGAAAAGTACACAAGACTGTAGCCTTGTTGCATTTTAGTGCAAATTTGAAAATATCACAAGGCCTTGTTGCATTTTAGGACAACATTTGGAAAGTACACAAGGCTATATATATAGCCTTGTTGCATTTTAGGCAAATTTGAAAATATCACAAGGCTATAGCCTTGTTACATTTTAGGCAAATTTGAAAAGTACATAAGGCCTATTGCCTTGTTGCATTTTAGTACAAATTCGAAAATATCACAAGGCTATAGCCTTGTTGCATTTTAGGCAAATTTGAAAAGTACACAAGGCTATAGCCTTGTTGCATTTTAGTGCAACATTTGGAGAAAAAAAACACTCGGCTTGTTGCATTTTAGGCAAATATGAAAGTACACAAGGCTATATATAGCCTTGTTGCATTTTAGGCAAATTTGAAAATATCACAAGGGCTTGTTGCATTTTAGGGCAAATTTGAAAACCCACCGCAGAAAAATATATGCTGCCATGGAATGTGAGTCTGTGAAATTCGTGGCTTCTTGCAGGTAAGATTTGAGTAATGAAGCTATGAAACTTTTCCGCCTCAGAAATGGACCCTGATATCCAGGACGTCGCTGTAGTACAATACGAAAGTGTTAGGCCGCCAGGGGTAAGTAATGTTCCAAGTGTTATAACATGCAAAATATGAAACATAAAGACTCTGTGAGAAACTTAGAAGGTTCATTATATTACGTTGTTTTCATTATAAATTGCACAATTTATACAAAATAATCCGTTGACCCTCGTACAAATTAAAAATCAAAAAGATATACATATAGGATTTATATTATTTGCTGGATAAAACAAAGAAAGAAAACAAGCAAACCCATTGGTACACAGCAACTTCCAAGTAGTTTGAAATTAAGTTGTAACCACCATGTGTAAGCAATTTGAGTCACTAATTATTTAAGAAGTAATAATAAATCAAAAAGGATTGCATACTAACCTTGGCTAGTGTATTAAGATTTACTACTAAACACTTTTGCTTGATGGTTGTATTTACGTATGATTTCACACTGCTTTGTGGAATTTCACATCTGCGGAAGAACAGTTTTATGAACTGTGCTGTCCAATTTATTAACGTCTTACCTTATGATGTATATAAGCTGAAATATGTCTTCATTGTTCCTAGATATCACAACATGGATTCATCAAGGAGTATTATAAAGATGCTAACAGTGGACAACGGTACATGGATTCTGACCTATGATCTTAAATTGAACATGTAAACAGTCAAACTGAAATACTAGAAGTCAATATTATTTCCTTCTGAATATGAAGCTATGTCCATGTTTAAGTCGCTATGAAACTAGAACTTGACGGGCATATCAAACATTCATTACATTATTAAGTAGTTGTCACTTATCAAAATGGATAAATACAGAAAAAAATAATTCAGTGAAATGTACAATGTGACTATTTACTTGGATTATTTGCATTAATGTACATTTCAAAAATCTTCTTATTTAATATATTAAATTCCCATAAACTTAAATAGTTCTTAATTAGTATTTACACCTCATTGCAACTTTTATTATAAAGAATGGTAATGTATTCCACTGGTTCTGTTTGGTGTTATTCACTCTCCAGAAACCAACATTAATTTCATAAAATTTACATTCATATTCATTTACCATCTATAGAATTTTGGCTCATTTAATAACCACTCTATATTTCTTTAAAATTTATAAAAACAACCTGTATTTTTGTAGCAGGTAATGATTTCAATCTAATCAAGTTTTAAACCTTATTTATTAAGCATTTTTACCAAAAGTTACACAAATGCCATCACATTGAGGAACACCTATAAACTATGTCAAGGTGCATCTTAACATTGTTGGTGTAAATTTAAATGTTTTTTTCCTTCTTCTTGAGTTCAGTTTAAATGTCACCAGATTACTGCGTATTATTTGATGCTAACATTAAAAGACAAGATTGTATGCTATCAATGTGTCTCATAGTACTGATTAATGGATCATAATTGCTAAGTACATACATCACAAAGACTGAATCCGTTTGGTGTGTTTTAGTTAAGTTTACAAGGTTTCTTATTAAGGTTTGCTGTAGTTGTTACTAGTCCTCACATTCACACATACACTCCAAACTCCTCCTATATTCAATTGCCCAAGTGAAGTATTTGCAATGGTAGGCCCATTTTATAACACTTACTTAATCACAGAGTAAAGCATTTCAATCTTAACCAAGTCCAAGCAAAGAGGTTTGGAGTGACATAAGAGAACGGGAATGGATTCAATCTTAACCAAGTCCAAGCAATGAGGTTTGGAGTGACATAAGAGAACGGGAATGGATTCAATCTTAACCAAGTCCAAGCAATGAGGTTTGGAGTTACATAAGAGAACGGGAATGGATTCAATCTTAACCAAGTCCAAGCAATGAGGTTTGGAGTTACATAAGAGAACGGGAATGGTTTCAATCTTAACCAAGTCCAAGCAATGAGGTTTGGAGTGACATAAGAGAACGGGAATGGATTCAATCTTAACCAAGTCCAAGCAATGAGGTTTGGAGTTACATAAGAGAACGGGAATGGACATATTTAGGCTTCACACACTATAGGCAAACTGCATCATCTGTTGGGGCTAATACATGAATGCTTTACAAAGCATAAAATAAACCAATACTTCATACTATCTACATGAGAGTTTGACCTTTACATCCCATAACAACAAGGTCACTTGTTTGCAGCAGAAAAGAGAATTAGAAACAAAATTGTTAATTGTTCCATTAGCTGCTTGGGGAAAACCCTCCATTCCGGTGAAGCAAAATGAACAGCATACTTTAACTACCATTGTTGGTTTCTTTTATTCACCCAACACTTGAGATTTTATATATTAAATTAATGTATATTTGTTTATAAAATCATCTGCCATACTTTGACAACAATCGGCAATTTGAGTAATGTTTGAGAAGATTGAAAGTAAAAAATAATGATCCAGTGATGACCAGTAACCAAAAGTGTGTGACTTTCTTATTCAAACAATGGTGAATACGCATTTGCATTGCTACAAAAAAAAACCATATCATTACACAATTTAAAAATCTACAAATGATCCTTATTGAAAAATATATACTTATCTCTTTTACTACATGTACATATTATATGCATATGTACCTAAATTAATACAGAACCCTTCAAACAATTTATCTGAAAGCGATTGGTAGACTTAAAGAACATAAGATAGCCCCATCTCCAATATATATACATATTGAACTACCTGTGATGGTAGAATTAAAAAACAAAAGAGAACCAGTACCCCTTAACCTCTGCAAACTATCTACATCTATTGAGCTCCAAGTGACGACACCAATGGTGATGTTCTCATACACTTCATAACAGAATCAACTCCCTTTATCAAGAATACTCTCATCATTCTGGCTGCTTGTGAGACCCTAATAAGTGTCTTAAGTTTCATAACATAATCTTTGGGCCAACCCAACTCCCTTTATCAAGAATACTCTCATCATTCTGGCTGCTAGTGAGACCCTAATAAGTGTCTTAAGTTTCATAACAGAATCTTTGGGCCAACCCAACTCCCTTTATCAAGAATACTCTCATCATTCTGGCTGCTTGTGAGACCCTAATAAGTGTCTTAAGTTTCTCAGGTTTCCCTGGTACCAAATATCTGAGAAAAATACACAGTTCAATTAAAGGTTATGAAATGAAAAGAACTGTGTTATTTACTAATATTTTGGCAAATAGTAGAATTTAAATATAACGTAAATTGAAATACACAGATATGTATATGTTTTGTAATTTAGGTCTACCAATGCTATACCACATACCTTGCTATACCATTGCTGCATTGTCATAACCAGATGAGTTGTTTTGAATAACATAAAGTTCAGGTCTCCTGTCAGTGTCAGGTGTACTTTGTGATTGAACTCCAGTCTGAGATGTATTAAGGTTGGTTTCTATACCTCTAGCTGTTTCTCTTGTCTGGTGTTTTGGATTACTATTACGTCTTTCTCCTTTCTTTGGTTTGACTTGGATTAGAGCTGATGCTAAAGAGAATCTTGATTGACCAACAGGAATCTTATCTCCATCTGGCATTGGCATTTGCATAAATAAAGTAGCAACTTGGGCCTTGTTGTCAGAACACACTTCAAAGGAGAATGCAAAGGTTTGTTTCTAGAAATAAAAAAGGTCATAAAAAGTATAATTAGAAACTTCTCTATTTAGGGGCAAACGTTATGTAAAAATTAATATTATGAGAAAATATAATTAGTTGTTGCAAACTGCTTACCAACCAGAAGGACCTTTGTTTAGGTGCAAATAAGTTAGTGGCCTAACATTTTGACCTAAGCAGAGTCTTTCTCGGCTTAACGTCTTTGGTGTTAGTTTTTGAGACTCTGCTAGGGTCAAAAATATCAGGCAACTAAAACTAACTACTTTTTATATTCATCTTTAAAACAAAATTGATTGGTTACATTTTTCTTCTATTGCAAAAAACAACAAATCTGTGAAAATAATTATATTAAGAAAAATAAACTTTTGTGTGCTTTGAAGTTTTTTACAGATTCAATTGTTTAAGTGAGAAATTACCTCTTTCCCCAAAAACTACACTAATTTACCTAGTAAATTTTTATGTTAGTTATTCTGAGTAATTACCAGACGGTCCAGAGCTTTGAATACAGTAATTGAAGTTATTCAAACACCACACAAAATCCTAGTGAAACTATTTTTGAGCTCTGAATAATTGGACAATCTGTGATAAAATGGTAGTGTCCTAAAGCTTACTTTGTTAGTTCCAGCTACTATATCTGGTGGGACAGTGTTCTCAATCACAAGATTAATCGGAGCAAAAGGTCTTCGGGCCATCACAGCTAACTCAACAGCTCGATTCTAATGGATACAAACAGAGGTCAATTAAATGATAAACAATGAAATGTCTTCACCCATAATTATCTGCCCGACTGTGGAAAACTTTCCTACAGACTGTAGTGGAAAACTCATGTCTTTCTGCATAATAGGATTTGAAGTATATTGCATGGTGAGGTATCAATATATATTTGGTTTGCGGTAACACCATGTGTGAATCTACTTGCCAGGTAGAGTTTGTTCTTAGAGAACTGTCTTTCTTTGTTCTTCTACCGCGGAGTAGATTTATCGGGTGTTCGGGAGACTTCTCAGTTCTGAAAAGAACTGTTCTGCTTTTTAACTATTACCCGGGCAGATGGTAAAGAAAATAGTCTGGGACTACTACTTTAGCTTATAGGATTGTGATTAACTGTACTACCGCGGAGTCAGTTCTTAAAATTGGTCTCAACGTTTTGACTAGCTTGCTCTAGTCATCGTCAGGAGACTGCATATTCTTGTAGCTAGCAATATGAAACCATAACAATGGCAAAGAAGAGATTTATGTAGTGTTTCAGGAGCTGCCAACACTCCCTGATTCTGCAGAAAGTTCACTGAAAATAGACCAATCTTTCCATGTTTAAATTTGACAATCTCCCTGATTATGCTGAATGTTTCTAAATATCCCTTTGATTGTTGTACATCTTCCTTATTGCAAGATGACAATGTTGGCAGCTTTCTCTTTCCAATGGTATCAATTTTGTTGGATGTGTCTATGTTTAGAAAGCAGTTATTTTGTTGTAAAACATTATTGTTGCAATAAAGCAACAAGTGTTAAAAGCAAGTGTGCTCAGCAGGGACAATGCCTATGTTTTCCTACCAATCAGGCTGATAAGGGTGAATGTATGTGGTAATGTGTTGCCTGGTCCACTGCTATGCAGTAACTAATGACATTGCTTCACACTTATTTCAATGTGTAATAAATTCTTGCATATTCGTTTATTTTAGCAGATTATCTGCTGAATGAGTAGTGGATAAATGGATGTACAATCTACACAGACATGACTGAGCACGATGAACCACAAAGACATCATGCATTATTGACATTATATCAAATAAGTACATGCTCAAATTGAATATGAATCAATGCAACATGGAACTTTGGTAACGAAACAAAACATAAAACTATGAAGCAATTCAAGTTTGATCAGAGCGTACTATATAAATGGTTCTAAACATGATTCTTACTGATATTGATCAATTCTTGCCATCACGTAATTGTATTGGTTATATAATCCAACAGAAAAGATGATTTATTGATAGTCGATTGGGATTGATCTGAAGATATGATCAACTTAGCACCTTATAGAAAGACCCAAACCCAAACCAGAGGGCAATAACAAATAGCAATTGCCTTACACTATTATGGAACTGAGTATGATCAACTTGGCACCGTACAGTTAGACCCAAACCCAAACCAGAGGGCAATAACAAAAAGCAATTGCCTTACACTATTATGGAACTGAGTATGATCAACTTGGCACCGTATAGTTAGACCCAAACCCAAACCAGAGTGCAATAACAAATAGCAATTGCCTTACACTATTATGGAACTGAGTATGATCAACTTGGCACCGTGAAGTAAGACCCAAACCCAAACCAGAGTGCAATAACAAATAGCAATTGCCTTACACTATACTTACCTTCGCAATCAGGGATATATGAGTACATTTAGCAATAACACTGTGTCTTGATAACCCACAGGTTTGTAAGTTTATAAAGTTTATAAAGTTTATAAATGTCTTCATGAACCAGAATGGTATTAGTGGCAAAATTGCATAGCAAAAAGAAACCCCTTTTTCAATGTTGATCAGCAACAGTTGATGGACATGACTATATGCGTGTGTTCAAACTAGAGAGCTCTTCAGCACTTACTTTTCTATGCTTATCTATTCACCAGACAGCGTTATTTATGCACTGGGATAACTTTGCAATGATGGATTTAGCTTTATTATAGTGCAGTAGCTCTGAGTGACATTTAAATGTAAAGTGATGTGTGATATCATAGATTACTTACCTGTCTAAGGTGAAAACGATCCCACAAGTCTTTCAGTTTCAGAAAGGTCGCAAATAGCACAATGATCACACAAAAGCATACAAAGAAAGTAACAAGCACAGTCACAAGATCAAAGGAAGGCTGATAGAATGTTATCTAATACCCAGGCAAGATGCAAGAAGAAACAAAGAGAAACAGACGAGTTGTAGAAAACCAAGAGATGGGCAGATGTTAAATGAGAGATGAGAAATTAAGAAGATGGGATGATGCAAGTCAAACATGATTGGAAATGGAACAGACGAGTTGTAGAAAGCCAAGAGATGGGCAGATGTTAAAAGAGAGAAGTGAAATTAAGAAGATGGGATGATGCAAGTCAAACATGATTGGAACAGGAACAGATGAGTTGTAGAAACCAAGAAATGGACAGATGTTAAAAGAGAGAAGTGAAATTAAGAAGATTGGATAATGCAGGTCAAACATGATTGGAATGATATGTGTATGAAGATTTGGGTTGAGATGTAATTAGGAAGTGAGATGTGGGTAGAATTAGGAAGTTTTACATAAATGATGCATGATAAGACAGGACAGGTAAATGACAGAAAAAATGAATTAAAGAAATTGGTGAGGTAGGATTAAGAGAAGATGAAGGGAAAAGTATTAAGAATGAAAGCAAATATTAGATACAAAGATTGAAGAATTAGATAGAATGAAGAATGGGGAACAAATAGAGATGATGGATTAATAGAACACATTTTTAACAAGGTCAACAAGACAAAGTGGAGTTAACAATAAATGTGACGTAAAGGGAAGGTTTGAAGAAAATGCAGAAGAATGGAAGAAAAACAATCACATAAAAACATGGAAGAAAGAGAAAACAGTCCACAAAAGAACACACAGGGAGAAAATGGGAGAAAGAAACAAAAGACCAACGTTAGACTTCCATGCTACAACACAACATGCACGAATTAGACTGATTAACATGCCATACTCATTCCTTCAACACACTTATTAAGAGTCTCCAAAATGGTTCATGGTTTTAGTCTTTGGTTATGGTATCTATCTCTTCAACTCAATGATGGTTGATTCCGGAGTCAACTCTATGAAATGTGCGCAAGGTTATGAATTCTGGCATGTTAATAATCCACACTAACAGATACAGGTGCAAGCAGTAGTACAGTCGCCACAAGTGCACTAAAACAAACAGAAATAACCCATAATAATCAAGCCCCTTATTACAAGGAGAGTGATCCTGGACCTATAAGGGGACAGATGATCCTATCATTGATGAATTCTTCTCTCTTTCAGTTACCTGTTGCCGACGGAAGCTATCATAACGTTGTTTCACTTTCCAACCAACCACGAAAAAGAGAAGAAATGATAGAAAACAGCTGAAGAAGACCACAAGAAACTCTAGCAGATTCAGAAGAAGAAATCGCTGTCGAACTGAAACCTGCAATGTGGTCGCATAATGGGTTGGTATGGGTGCAAGATGGTTGACAAACAAAAGGCATTATGGGTAAAGAAAAGGTTTAAGATTAGCAAACTCCAAGATCTAGTTTTACAATTTGATAATGCACACTGCAAAAGTTAATTGTCCATCACTCATGTGACTTATAGAGCTACCTGTAGGGATATAAATGGTGTGGGTTATTATTAGATTAAACTTGACTTAGTCTACTGGGTTAAATAAAGCTGACTGTGACCAGTATGTTAGGACCATTCCGCTCGCTGATGTATACCTGTACTAAGCAGTCATTGCTAGCGACTAATAGCAGCAAGCATGGTAGACATGAAAGTGGATTGTCATTATTAGTACGAAATGAAGATTAATAGTGTGCATAAAACGATGAAGTAGTTTCTAAAGAATAAATAACAAAATGATTAGCTGCCTCGATACCAAGAATAAGGCACTGTCTTCACTTACCTTTATACAGCAACAGAAACTCTAATTCAAAATGCTGGGTTCAACATTGACTGCCTATCTGTGTACACTTACTTTGTTTTTGAATTGCATCTCACTTCACAATTTCTATAAGTTAAGAATTTATATTAAGAGACACTGGAGTCACACTGGACTGTTAGCAACCAAGTGCATTTCAAGAACAGTACTTTTGACTGGCTTAACTTGGATGATCTCATAAAAATGTTCATCTTCATCAGTAGTAAACCTCCACCTGTGACGTCATGCTATTGTTCCATCACTCCATTATTTTGAAGGAATGGCTCGATGGCTACCTGATTACTGAAGCCCTGGTACATTATAGCATGATGTCACTGGTGGAGGTTAACAACAGATAATCCCCTTGGTGTACGCTCCATTCCTGGAATACAAATGGCACCTACCTCAGGCATTATCCTATACCAAAATTTGGTATAGGATAATGCCTGAGGTAGGTGCCATTTGTATTCCATTTAATGGACACATTTCATTCTGTTATATATTCTCAGGCTTAATAGATTAACATCATTCAAGAGTGACTTTTAGATTATATCTTGATGTCATAAACCAGAAAGCAATTGTCCTTAATAATGGATAGGGAAACAATACCTGTGTAGTAACTTGGTCAGTGTAAAGCTGATAGAATCGCCACACTAAACCCATCACAGTCAGCATTATAACAAGGATGATGATAAAGGCTAACAGAATTTGAAGTAATAGCCTTAAATCATCCGACTCGACGAAGAACACCTGGTTTTTAATCATCAAAGATAAATCCTTTTAATAAGATGTTGATTCTTTATTAGTAAGAGAAGGGACTTCATAGGTTTCAATCCTAGTTGTCAATTGCAGAATTGTGTTGTTATAATAACATACATGTACCTCCTTTTATTATAATTATAATATCCAGATGACTTTGAGTGAATGACTGGATATTAATTTGGGTTTTACCCATTCACCGATGTGTGTTAGCATTGTATACTCAGTACATGTACTTTCCCCCGAATTCAAAATCACAGGCATATTAGTCGGGTGGGATTCAGACTCATGACCTTTGCAATTCTAAAGCAGTGTCTTACCAAATAGACCACATGAGGCAGTCCAATTCCTATATTTTAGCTGAGGGTACCACAATGATTTAATAGATGCAATATGCCTTTGGCTTTTTTTTTTAAGAACTTGGGAAAGTGCGAACAGACAAACATGTCGGTGTAAAGGTAGAACCAAGTTAATAATCATTATTTCGAGGCAAAATTCCACATCTATTAAATGACTGGAATTAACGTTCTTGTACAAGCATCAATATTTCCTTTATATTTGTGCCTTACATTGAGACTGCTGAAGAAAATGTACTAGATAGTAAATATGGTAAAATGGTCAAAGAATAACATGTGATGACAAAATGATCTAGATCAATGAAGGCTTTGTGAAACTACATGCAGACAAGGTTCCTAAGAAATTCTAGAGAAAAATAAATATTAGTCTTTCACAGTAGAACCGCAAGATAGTAGCTTCTTCTAAGGAAACAGCTCAACCTGCAAGGAAGAAATGTTTAGACAATAAAACCCTTGGTAAGCTGCAGGATTGACCTCCTCCGGAAATTCATGGGTTTATTTCTAGGGAATTAGGAAAAAGTTCCTCAGTGTGAACAGGGCTTCAAAACTGAAATGTAAACACAAGAGTGGTTAGTTTGTATTAACTGGAGATTACTGCATCTACACATCTCTCTGCATTGTTGAATCAGATGAAATTAATAACCACCTAATGTTCATGATACATCACTGATTGAGTTTCAACAAAAGAATATTCAGGTGGAAAGTTTACGTTTAGAGCAATATTCATAAAGTACTGAAAAAGAACTCTGTCTGAAACTAACTTGAATCCAGCTATTGGGTTTAGATTTTGATTTGCAACAATAAAACAAAATAAAGCTGGAACTGTACAGGAACTGTACATAGCTTTGGTGCGTTTTGGCAGTCGTAACCAATACATGTAACTGTTGAGTTGCCCTTTGGTTAAAGGGAAGGTACACGTTTGGTTATTACTCAATAACCAATAACGGTGGAGTTGCCCTTTGGTTAAAGGGAAGGTACACGTTTGCTAATTACTCAAAACAAATATTAACTTAAAAACTGACTTGGCAACGAGCATTGGAGAGCCATTGATAGTATAAAACATTGTGGGAAACGACTCCCTCTGAAGAAACGTAGTTTTTTAGAAAATGGTAATTTCTCACTAAAATAATAAAAGACTTCTAGCTAGAAGTCTTTTATTCTTATCTGAAAGCACATAAATTCGTCCAACAAGGGTGTTTTTTCTTTCATCATTTTCTCGCAACTTCGATGACCAATTGAGCCCAAATTTCCGCAGGCTTGTTATTTTGTGGCTATGATGGGATACACCAAGTGAGAACACTGGTCTTTTACCAAATGTGTACCTTCCCTTTAAAGGAACACGTTGCCTTGGATCGGACGAGCTGGTCAAAACAAAAGCGTTTGTAACCGTTCTTTATATAATGCATATGGTTGGGAAGATGTTTTAAAAGTAGAATACAATGATCCACACAAGTTTGCCTCGAAATTGTGTGGTTTTCCTTCTACTGTGCGAACTAACACGGTCGGCCATTTATGGGAGTCAAATCTTTGACCCCCGTAAATGGCCGACGTGTTAGTCGACGAGGTAAAAGGAAAACCACGCAATTTCGAGGCATGTTTGTGTGGATCATTATATTCTACTTTTGCAACATCTTCCTACCCATATGCATTTTATAAAAAACGGTTATAAACGCTTTTTAAAGACCAACTCGACCGATCCAAGGCAACGTGTTCCTTTAAGCACTGGCCATTGACCGAAATAGTTATTGGTTACGATCGCCAAAACGCACCCCTGAGTATGCACAATATCCCATACAAACATAAACAAGGGTTATCAGTGTTTATTAATGAATGTTATGATGTACTTCATGTAATTGGTGAACTTAACACAACTTGTAAGTAAGATGTGTTTAATTAACACTTAGATATAGGAAGGAGTGTATTCTTCCATAAACCAATCATGTATCATACCCTAAACAAAACAACAAAAATCATAATATAACTTGTAAATAAAATCACTTGTTAGATTAATTGAAAATAGTCCAAGACTTCTTGTTCTACATCTTGGTTGAAGATCTGTCACATGATCATCAGAAGGTACACCTAAACAATGAATGATGAATATTCATGACAAGCGGAAGCTCTAAATAATGAATATGCATGAAATTGATCTTCAAACACAACATGATGAATATAAATAAGAACATTCTGGTCACAATCAGTTACCCAATAGACATGAAAATCAATGTAGTGATACTTAGCCACACAAATAAATCAATGTTAATTAAAAAACAACATAAGGTAACTGTTCAAAAATCACTAAAGAGAAAACAAAACATATGCAAAGAAACAGTAAATATCATCAATTAGTATCATGCTCGTCCAGGGTAACAATCCTTATTTGTCTGCGGTAATGATTTAATGAAAAAAAAAAAACTAAATGATTTTGATTGCTGTAGTTTCCCTTGTACAGTTGCATCTATCAGGTTGATCTGAGAATCATTCATGTCTGAAATGCTATGGAAAATTTAACTTTGAAAAATATTAAGCTCTCTTGACTAACAACCTATCCCCCCCCCCTTTCAATCACAAATTGACAACAAAATTCAGTTTCAAATTTTAAAAAATGCTTTTAAATCCATTTCAAAAACCATCCCATTGGCTACACATGTACTTCTTGAGTAAAGTCTGCTGTAGAGCGCAAACTTATACCATCAATTGGCTACTTGGTTTGGTTTAAGTTGTTTGTCTTCTATAAGGCAAACTTGTAACACTTTGACTATGAACATGAAAAGCCTTCTTTTTGTTACCTCAAACGCCAAAGGTGTGGTGAAGTTGGAGATGTACACAAAGAATGTTGTGTTAGATTCATCATCAAAGTTGTAGTCCGAGTTAGAGAAAGTTGTGCTGAAGTAAGAAGTACCTGCTTCATACGTGACTGCTATCTCCTGACCAGGTCTGTCGTCTGTTTAACACAAAGTCACAAGAAATAAAATCAATACAACATAAATAGTCCACATTACAAAAATAACATTGAATCAAAAGAACTTTCTGTTAATGCCATAATGGAGGGGGGGGGGGGAAATTTTGTTTTTTTTATACGGTATTTCATTTATTTTGTATGAAAAATAACCCAGGTTTAATGCTTAAATTGTAGTAAGATCTTGCTCTTAATATATGAGGAGTAAGGTCTCAAACCCTTGTTTGTTATTTTTTTTTTCTTTCTCAAATCACATTTACATTACCTGTTGCAATGGCCAGTTCTTGTAGCCAGAGCATCACATTTACATTACCTGTTGCAATGGCCAGTTCTTGTAGCCAGAGCATCACATTTACATTACCTGTTGCAATGGCCAGTTCTTGTAGCCAGCCCATTAAGTGGTGGGCAATAAATAAATAAAAATTAAATTTAACCAAGGGCGAGCAGAACACCAACATTATTCATGTTTAATTATTGGACCATCATTGCTGAAGTGGGGCCAGGTTTCCAAACTGTCTTGTGTTATGGGAACGATACAATAAGTTGAATGGCCTTTTGACCCTGTTCTTTCTCTGTGACATTTGATATTCCTTATCATAAGCTGTGTCTCAGATCAATGCACAGTGGACAATATTTTGAAATCTGTCCTGGGCAGCACAATGTATTTTGGTTCAACGGCTAGCCAAAAATGGCAGGGCCGCCCAGCACCGACAAGCGTGGCGACAAATCTACCCCCTCCAAATCAAATACAGACTCTTCTAAGGAACACCGGACACTTCGACACCTCGCGAACTCAGCACCTGCAAACTCGACACCTTGATAAAACTTGGCACCAACGGGGAACCAAGAATGTCGCCACCATACAAACTTGGCACCGGCCTTTTTTTACTACGAACTCGGCACTAAGCGATATCACTCTAAGAGTCAAGTGGTTAAAAATAAAGAAGCGTACGTGTACTTACACACACACAAAATTATTTACAGTTGGTAGCTTTGAACGCTGTTACTGGCAAAATTACTAGTTATGGTAGCTGGTAAGAATAAACCTCTGCCAAACTTTTGAGAAAATTGGGGTCGAAGATTTGTTTTCCCCCAGAAAATTTACCGTCCGCACTGTGTTCAGGCAACAAGTTTTTAAAACGTTGTTTAGGCCTAGCGTGCCTAGGCTGAATTGCGTCCATGTCGGTGAAAATGCCGCGCCATTTTGTGATGTAAATTGTGTATGTATTGGGCTTTGGGAAAATGTTTATAAGTGTTTGGATTAAAGGTTTTTAATGGATTTTTGCTTTTAAACAGAGCGTAATTTGCCGAAGACGCCGGCCGTGATGGTGGACAGTTTTGTGCACAAGCCTGCATACTCCTTTCAGTGTTAACTATTCACCACTTCTATTTTCTGGCAATTTTGGTTACGAAAGTAATTTCATTCTATTAATATTTGTAATGCTATTACCAACAAATTTACAGGATCAAGCTTTTCATGGGCATGTGGGACTGAACTTTTACATCAAAAACCATGACTGAGGCCTACCACACAAGGTGAACTTCGAACATTTTCAACTGGGTGCCGAGTTTGTATTTGTGCATGTGCCGAGTTTGCAAGGTGTTGAGATTGTAGTGTAGAGTTTGCAAGGTGCAGAGTTTCCAGGTGCCGAAATGAACGGTACCCCTTCTAAGTAATCAATCAATCAATCAATTTAACAATCAATGCATCAATCAATCAATTAATTAATTAGTAAATTAATCAGTCAATCAATCAACACTGTACATTCCTAAAGTGCATTGGTATATAATCTAGAAAGGATGACTTACTTGTTCTAGAGCACTGGTATATAATCTAGAAAGGGTGACTTACTTGTTCTGAAGGTTACATTCAAATTAATCTCTTTGTTGACTTGCAGAGTGAACTCTATGTCTCGATTACTGACTTCAGGTGATGTCATTAGATTAATCATTGTAAGAAACAGTTCATCATTTGACGACAGATTGAATGTGTATTTAAAATTCATTGACAAATCATCTGTAAAGAGATCAACAAAAAGATAATAGAATTTTGAAAAGTTGAAATGATCATGTCATACTATTGTATTACCAATAATAAACCACTGGTATAGGCAACCACCAGAGAGTTCACCAACCACTGGTATAGGCAACCACCAGAAAGTTCACCAACAACTGGTATAGGCAACCACCAAAGAGTTTACCAACCACTGGTATATGCAACCACCAGAGAGTTCACCAACCACTGGTATAGGCAACCACCAGAGAGTTCACCAACCACTGGTATAGGCAACCACCAAAGAGTTTACCAACCACAGGTATAGGCAACCACCAGAGAGTTCACCAACCACTGGTATAGGCAACCACCAGAGAGTTTACCAACCACTGGTATAGGCAACCACCAGAGAGTTCACCAACCACTGGTATATGCAACCACCAGAGAGTTCACCAACCACGGGTATAGGCAACCACCATAAAGTTCACCAACCACTGGTATAGGCAACCACCAAAGAGTTTACCAACCACTGGTATATGCAACCACCAGAGAGTTCACCAACCACTGGTATAGGCAACCACCAGAGAGTTCACCAACCACTGGTATAGGCAACCACCAAAGAGTTTACCAACCACAGGTATAGGCAACCACCAGAGAGTTCACCAACCACTGGTATAGGCAACCACCAAAGAGTTTACCAACCACTGGTATAGGCAACCACCAGAGAGTTCACCAACCACTGGTATATGCAACCACCAGAGAGTTCACCAACCACTGGTATAGGCAACCACCAGAGAGTTCACCAACCACTGGTATAGGCAACCACCAGAGAGTTCACCAACCACTGGTATAGGCAACCACCAGAGAGTTCACCAACCACTGGTATATGCAACCACCAGAGAGTTCACCAACCACGGGTATAGGCAACCACCATAAAGTTCACCAACCACTGGTATAGGCAACCACCAAAGAGTTTACCAACCACTGGTATATGCAACCACCAGAGAGTTCACCAACCACTGGTATAGGCAACCACCAGAGAGTTCACCAACCACTGGTATAGGCAACCACCAAAGAGTTTACCAACCACAGGTATAGGCAACCACCAGAGAGTTCACCAACCACTGGTATAGGCAACCACCAAAGAGTTTACCAACCACTGGTATAGGCAACCACCAGAGAGTTCACCAACCACTGATATATGCAACCACCAGAGAGTTCACCAACCACTGGTATAGGCAACCACCAGAGAGTTCACCAACCACTGGTATAGGCAACCACCAGAGAGTTCACCAACCACTGGTATAGGCAACCACCAGAGAGTTCACCAACCACTGGTATAGGCAACCACCAGAGAGTTCACCAACCACTGGTATATGCAACCACCAGAGAGTTCACCAACCACTGGTATATGCAACCACCAGAGAGTTCACCAACCACTGGTATATGCAACCACCAGAGAGTTCACCAACCACTGGTATAGGCAACCACCAGAGAGTTCACCAACCACTGGTATAGGCAACCACCAGAGAGTTCACCAACCACTGGTATATGCAACCACCAGAGAGTTCACCAACCACTGGTATAGGCAACCACCAAAGAGTTCACCAACCACTGGTATATGCAACCACCAGAGAGTTCACCAACCACTGGTATAGGCAACCACCAGAGAGTTTACCAACCACTGGTATAGGCAACCACCAGAGAGTTCACCAACCACTGGTATAGGCAACCACCAGAGAGTTTACCAACCACTGGTATAGGCAACCACCAGAGAGTTCACAACCACTGGTATAGGCAACCACCAGAGAGTTCACAACCACTGGTATAGGCAACCACCAGAGAGTTCACCAAACTATGTGAAGCTACTTCCCACCTTCGAGTAGGTATAACTACAATAACAATAATCGCATAATGCGCAAATATCCCCCTGCAGGATGTTCAAAGGCGTGGTAAACCAAAGAAAAGGAAAGAAAACAGGCACAGCTAAATTAGTCTTTGAAAACCAGTGACATTGGCAGTTCGTCACAATTTTAGACATAGTCAAAGTCGAGTTGAAAATCTGTAAATCCATAAGGGTATGTTCAGACAGCGTACTAAGTTAAACCCGAACCGGTTTAACTTCTACGAGCAGCAGGGGGTGATCGTAAAAATAAAACCCCTTAGCGTTCAGACAGCACTGAGTTAAACCCGATACGGTTTATCTTTGGTTTTAAGAGGTCAAAGCAAACACGACCCTGTTACTCTAACATCCTGTTTATTGGCCTGTTCATTGGTCACCGTGTGTTTACATATAAATTACGGAGGTCAATGGGTCGTCTGTTGTGAGTTAGACCGGATGTGGTATTTTTTATTCTGTCCACACACAGTGTTAAAAGTTAAACCCGAAGCGGTCTAAAGATAAACCCCCTCCCTGGACGGTTTATCTTTTGTGGGTTGAACTCGATTCGGACTAACTTTAGATCCGTTCAGACACACTGAGTTGAACTCGATCGGGTTAAACCATGAGTTAAACCAACTTACCGTGTCTGAACGCATCCAAAGTCAGATTCAAACTTGAAGAGTTTGAGATTTTTTAATTCGTTGTTATTGGCCCCATGACCAGGGCACTAATGTAAAGAGCATTGATACGGTTATTGTGAAATGCGCTATTATTATTATTATAAACAGGATGCAACAGTAACACAAGGGTTTTTAAAGCTCTACGCGGTTTACAAATTCAAGGATAGTCTTATGTCAATTGAGAAAGGTGTATGTTAATTACACTCTACATAAGTTGCATGTTGTATCACTTACAGTAACATGTTCCACCATTAAGAGGGTTGCCATAGTAACGCTGTGAAACATCACATCTACAAAAATAAAAAGACAAAAAATATTCATGTTGTAAAAGAATTATGAAAAAGTTGCCATAGTGTTGACTCATTTCCTCAACTTTTTTTTAAAACTGAAACACTGCAGATAGAATTTAGCAAGACTTCACTTTTGCTTATTGTTAGAAACTCTTGTGCACTTTATAAGAAGCCACTACTATTATTATGATAAATTACAACTTACCTGTCACAGTACATGCCAATTATTCCTTTAGTGTCACAATAACACTTTCCTGAGATATCGTCACAGTTAGTTGCATGATTATTACATTGACATGGCGAACAAGATCCTCCATTTAAAGGATCACCAAAAAATCCCTCAGCACAAGTCTGACACTGAGGACCTGAAATATAGAAAAACAAAAAATCAATCATTAGACTCTCAGTTTCCCGTGTGGTTTATATTGATATCTGAAACAAAAAGTTGCATCCCCTTAAGGTGATCCCCTGGCTGCCACTTCCCAGGTTTATCCTAATTTGGGTGTGATCCCTGGCTACACGGCAGTTAACGGTGGTATGGCTTCTGACTGGCACCCCGAACAAAGATATTGACAAAATAGGGAAACCGCCAATATAGGGATAGATAGCTCATTTGGTAGAGCGCCGGCACGTTAATCGGGAGGTCATTGGTTCAAATCCCACTCAAGTCAATTTTATTTTCAACCCCCAAAATCATTTCAAAATTTACCCAGTCAGTTTCCCTTGTGGATTTTATTGACATTAGACTATCCATTACACCATATGACAGTGATCAACATTTGTTACCATCATGCATGACTGATTTCACAAGCTTTCACATGGCAGGAAACTAACAACCATTGTGTGGTATAACAAAGCAAATACCACTGGTAACCAGTGACTGATAAATCACTACCAGTGGAATAAGCCCTTGCATGGTTTCTCCAAGGGGGCAAACCACTGATCTCTATTATACTGTCATTACAATAGAGATCAGTGGGGCAAACCACTGATCTCTATTATACTGTCATTACAATAGAGATCAGTGGGGCAAACCCAGGTCCAAAAAGCCAGGAAAAGGTTAGCCCCATATATAATAGGGCCAATCCACTTTATATCCATGGCTCCAGCACCATTACAACTATCTTTGCCTGTTAAAATTTGTCATGAGCTATGCATTCTCGATCATGAAACTTGATCAATCAATTGCTACTGTACGCCTACTTGCTGGAATTTGTTGAAAAAAATATCATAAGTTTTTGGGGAAAATCAAATGGTTTTCAAGACTGAACGTTTGGAAATATCCAAAGGACCTCCAACAGAATGTGGTAATGTTGGACAAGATTTTACAAGGAGCCATTGACACTACAAAAAATGTCTTTTCACATGGGGTAAATTTTGTATAATTTTACAACCTTGCTATAATAGCTAGGGACACTTGCTAAACTAAACTGTGCCAATAAAGTATCTAAACATTTACAAATGGTCTGATATATCAGAACCTGAAGTAGTATGCCAAAAAATAGTTAATAATCGTTTTAAAACAAAGAACATGATTCACTTCCAATGACATGGTATACCATCCATGCAATAAATGAAGATCTTAAGCAGCATGTAGTATATACCTGTTGTATTGTTCTGGCAGTTTACACAAATGGAGCTTGTTTCATTCACACACTGACTGTGTCCATTACACTGGCATGCTGGGGAAAAAAGCAAATAAAACCAAACAAACAATGGGTATGGGGAGTCAACAAAAATTGGCAAACTTAAAACACCCAAAATAAAAGCTTGTTATAACATTAACAATAATTATGAACCCCTATTTCAAGATTTGATTACACAAATATCAATATCACAGATTCTGAGTTCTCAATACTCACAGTATTTACTGCTTTGTAAATACAGTACTCTCAAAAAATATTTCAGTAAAAAATTTAAGTTCATTTGCATTTGTTTGTGGAAGGCTTAAAGTACACATCAGATGGACCCAAGAGGTACGACATAACTCCAGCAATGGAATTCCTACATGGAGTAATAACAATACTGTAAAACAAAAGTTACCTTCTACAATGAGTGAGCCAGATTTGTTATGAATGCATACATACGTACGTACAATGGTAGCAGAACCAAATGCATGATTGACGTATCTTATTCAATGGATTTAAACAAGGCAACTTGACAAATCAAGATACACATGTACATGAATTGTATTTCCGAATGCACCAAACTGAATGTAAAAAACAAACAGAATTTGGTTTTCAAGTTTACTTAAAAGTACATTTTCTGCAATTCAGTAAGGCTTGAAACTGTTTCTTAATACAACATTTAGAAAAGCTTTGATTTTGGGGGAAGACCGGGATTACAATATAAAACAAAATCAATGTGTGGAGAAGGGGGGATTACGGGGTTAACAACAGTGCAAATACTTCAACTGTGCGGAATACAATGAATAAACTCATTACATATGGATACTAATGCAGAATACAATGATGTCCTCAATACATGTGGATATTAACCATGACTTTCAAGGCAAGCCAATCAGTTTCTGCTACTCCTATGAATTATACTACACACATTTCCCCTTCAATGTAATGTGCAGTGAATGGGAGCAATCCAATACTCAATTATATAAAACAGCATGCCCAACATTAATGTACACACCTCAAATAATAACAGGGATACAGCAACAAGTGAATCTAAAACACATGCACTCTAAGCTATTTCAATCATTGGTATGAATCAATCTATTGTATAAATGACTCTGGTACTCGAATTAATTATCCACACTACAGAATTTAATAATACACACATCATTATGGAACTATATGTACATTCAATGGTTATTAGTGCACTACATGTTGCAGTACTTGTAATAAGAAATTCCTGTTTCTATCATGATCAGTTTGTTTTCTATATTTATTATGAAAATAAGCTGCAGCACAGCAAACAAGTTCTAAACAAACTCGCAAAAAAACAGTATGACACAAGGTGGCAGCAGACTAGGTTCCAAGGCAACTCTCTGTGTATGCCCAGATTGATTTAAACCATTAAGATTAACCTAGTATGTCAGCAGCCACCTAGCGTACCAAAGTATGACCCAAGGTGGCAGCAGACTAGGTTCCAAGGTAACTCTTTGTGTATGCCCAGATTGATTTAAATAATTAAGATTAACCTGGTATGTCAGCAGCCACCTAGCATACCAAAGTATGACCCAAGGTGGCAGCAGACTAGGTTCCAAGGTAACTCTCTGTGTATGCCCAGATTGATTTAAACCATTAAGATTAACCTAGTATGCCTAGCTTACCAAAGTCACACATTCAAAGAGTCCTATAATTTATCATAATAGACATGAAAGGAATCCAGTTTTTCTTGATAGAAAAGGAGTGATAAATTGTGTACTTACATGGACATTCAAAGAAGAACCAGCTATCACTAGGACATAGCCCTGCATCTATAAATGTATTACCATCTTTATCCAACTTGAGAGGTCCTGTAAGACTGCCTTCTATACATTTACCAAGTCCATTGCTTTCCCCAGAATCACACCACCCACAGTGTGGATCAGCATGACATGCATCACAGGTTTTCAAAAGGGAACAGTTAGAGGCTGAAATCAAATCAAATGTAGCATTGCGTTCATTAACAAGAGTGTAATTCATGATGAATTAGTTACTAGATGTACACAGCTATGAATCTAAATTGCACTACACTGCAAGTATTGTATGACCACATCTATCCTGACCAGTGGAATCGATCCTAACTTTGCTCAAATGAAAATGACAAGGACTACATGTACGATTACAATTAATCTGGAACTCTTCTTGTGGCACATCTCTTAGAGTTTCAGTGTTTTACGAATAATAAATGTACTTCTCAGACCAAAATTGCCCTATTTGATAGACATAAATTTGCAAAACATACAAGTTGTATATTTACCTGGGCAGTTCCGTTTACTAGTTTGCCATTCCCAGCACAGTCCATAAGGGAATGATGTAATATAAGATTTGGAATCCACACATCGATTTTGATTTGTACACCACATACATCCATCTTCATCTAAGCATTGATTACATGATGTTCGAGAATCACATGTTATTTCACATGTAGATTCACCCCCTGTAAAGAAGTTAATACATTTGTTACTGTATAACCTAATGAACAAACTCTACTACAATTAACCTTGAAGACACTGGACACTATTGGTAATTGTCAAAGACCAGTCTTCTCATTTCGTGTATCTCAACCTATGCATAAACTAACAAACCTGTGAAAATTTGAGCTCAATTGGTCGTCGAAATTGCGTGATAATAATGAAGAAGAAAAAACCTTGTCACACGAAGTTGTGTGCTTTCAGATGCTTAATTTTGAGACCTCAAAATTAAATTCTGAGGTCTAGAAATCAAATTCAAATATTTCAGTGAAAACATAGGGAGCTGTTTCTCACAATGTTTTATACTATCAACAGCTCTCCATTGATCATTAACAAGTAAGTTTGTATGCTTAGAGTGATTACCAATATTTTAGTGTCCAGTGCCTTTAACATATGCATTGGCTTTATACAAGAATATTCATAAATACCTGGAATAGTTTGTCTATCCTGATTAGTTGAAAGGAGATCACATGGCCATGTTTTAACAATATAAGATGAGGGGTATTTTAACATGGCTCGGGAAAATTTAGTTAAAAGAGAGCACTACCTGATGATTGTGCGGTGCGCTCAAAGTTCACAGCCCAATTTAAACATTATTAGGTTGCATACTCAGCTTGTGCAATTTTGAAATTTGCATCGATTATAGCTTATGCGTGCAAGTTTGAAACTTGCATTGATTGAAACTTATGCAGTTTGAAATTTGTGCTAGGAGCTACTTGTACTTAGTGCTCAACATGGATAGAAATTCAACGCAGAGTCGATGTGAGCTGAGGCTTAACTCTCAGATTTGTTCTAATCTTTTAAATTGTTTTTGGATGTTTTTAACAGGAAGTTGTTTATGAATACAAAACCAAAAAGAGATGTTGATTCATTCTTGAAATGTCATTTAAAACCTGTCTGGGCCATGCCCAAGGCATGCGTGGTCCTTTATAACATAGCCACAACCCTGACATTAGTGAATTAATGAATTACCTTGAGCCGATTCACATTTGCCATAAGAAAACCACTGACAAGATGCTTGCAGGTTACACAAATCACAACTGAAAAATCGTGTACAGTCCACACTGGGGCAAAAGATGTCATTCTAGTAACAAACAAAAACAGAATAAAATTCATGAAGAGTGTCCATGTAATATGGAACCTAGTAAGACCATATGGAACCTAGTAACTTATTTTTAGTATAAAGCGCTATATAAATGTAATTATTCAAGAGAAGTTCTAAGGTAGAGTTCAGTTGTGTGATGCATTCATTTTCCAATAGACAGAGTTCAGTCTCTAACTTCACACCAACCCAGTGTAAATTGGTTTGTGTTAAAAACCAAGAATATGTACAGACCCATTTGTTGACTGATATCCAATGTTATCATGTTATGGAATTTCAATCTGTAAAGAGTATCAAATCAAACACTATGTTAACCTGAGGTTAGAGACTTCTAATTTTTCACCTTCTTAAGGATATATTGAAAAAATATAGAATCACAAACTTGAATTTTACCTTGGAGCTCCTGTTTAGTTTAACCATATTGCCATGGCAACATTTCTTTGCACTTCTTACCATAGACCTCTTCGCAAATACCTATTGCGCAATCGCTAACTGTTGAATGAGGTGCATTCTGGTCTAGCTAGCTAGCAATCAAACTTGATCGCTACCTAGACCAGCATTTATCTCATTCCACGCATAATGAGCGCATACAGAGTATTTGCGATAAGGTTTATGGAAATCTGGGTTTATGGCACCCCCTACTGCAGGGAATATTATGGGTAATAAGCCTCAAATTCCATGGGATGAAGCTGTAAAATTAGGCCTTATCTCACTGCTTGGTCAGCAGAGCATGAATAATGCTCTAGATAAATCAGATAAGCATACCTTCAGGACCCACATTCATGGAGCTACTTAACAGCCAATTTTGTGCTTAACGGGCGCGCCTAGCAAGTTTTTGATTTCATGGCTTTGCATAAGCAAGCAAAACGGATCCTTAAAGCCCCAATTTTCAGCCTTAGCACCCTCCCTGTTTAAAGCAGAGTGCAGAGTGCAACAATAATACATCATTGCAGTCAGTTGTTAGTGTGGTGGCACAGATGTGTGTATTTTATTTGTGTGTTAGTGGTAGGTGCAGCGAAGTAAACTTTTGTCCAAAATTATTTAGAAATGTTGTACAATGTATCTTCTTTTTGTTTACTCTCAAGATAGTGTGTAAACTTTCATAAGGGGTTCAAATTACCCCTTATGAAATATTATTTTGAATGGTTCAAAGTACCCTTATGAAAGGTTACACACTATCTTGAGAGTAAACAAAAAGATAACAGACAGAGAGAAAAGGTGATGATTTGTTTTTCATTGCCACTCTGCATTTATTTCCCCCGCCATTTTGTCAGCACTTTCTTCTTTTTTTGCTTAAGCAAATGATAAAAAATGTTGCGCACACAGTTCATTTAGGTGCTTAAGCTAGCAACGGCTCGGAAATAGTTTTACGCTTAAGGAATTTTTCTGCTACAGTTAGCAAAATAATTTGCTCACCATTAATCAGCTTCATGAAATTGGGCCCTGGTCTGTATGCTTGGTAAGCAGTGCGTAAAGAATACTCTTGATAACTTAGACAAGCGTTCCTTTTAAATCTTCTTAATGTCAAGACATTGTTTGCGTTTGTGTGTTGCCATTTGTTGTTCTAAATTCTTCCAAAAGACCTCTCAATCCAATAAGACAAAATTCAGAGTAGATGACTTGCTCAAACAAATAATCCTTGCAGACCTACCCGATCTGAACATTCTTCAAGTGGTTTACATTCATCGTTGCACCAACCACATCCTGGTAATTGTAAGCAGTCATAACATACATCTTCCACCAGACAGAAGGATTCTAAAATATATACAAATATTATAATATTGTTGTTAACTGGCACATTTCACATAAGATCAGACTTCAAACACATACATCTTCCACCAGGCAGAAGATTTCTAAAACAAACACAAATATTATAATATTTGTGTTTGTTAGAATAATATTGTTATTAACTGGCACATTTCACATTAGATCAGGGCCCAATTTCATGGCTCTGCTTACCGCCGAATTCTGCGCTTACGATCACAATTCCCTGCTTGCCGGCAAGCGCCAAGTTTCTGTGCTAGCCTCAGAAGCGTAGAATGCCTTGTAACGAGGAGTACGCACACGCAGAGGCCAAAATTCACCGCTAACTCGTGAAATACGCTTGCCGTATAAGCACAGAATTCCCTGCTTCCGTAACCGCCGATTCTGTGCTTACGGTAAGCATAGCCATGAAATTGGGCCCTGACTTCAAACACATACATCTTCCACCAGACATATGGATTCTAAAACAAACGCAAATATTACAATATTGTTATTAACTGGCACATTTCACATGAGATCAGACTTCAAACAATTGAGTAGCCCCCAATAACATTGTCACCTTCAACATCCTTCATGTAGTGCAAGCAAGGAACACTAGCAGCCCATTCAACTAGTGCAAGCTGTGTTTATGGTGTAAACCGAGGACTTCTCTTTGTTCTCCCATTGTTTGGACATAGTTTATTTTTCAGACGTCCCCATTGGTTTTGTACACGAAATTTAATCGAGGACGTCCTCGGTGTGACTTTTTCCGGAATCCCTTTTGTTATAACCATCTCCAAGTCCTCGGTTTGAATGCGTAGACATGCACACACACACGCACACACACGGAAAGACAAGGCAAACACTATACAGTGTATGCCCCTTCGTCAGCTGGCTTTGCCGGCGGGGCATAACAATAATGATAAATTAGATGTTCATGAGTGACTCACTTCTTTCAGCTGGACATTGGTCTGATGAATTGCTATGTGCTATATCATACATGTTGACTTCACCATATGAAATACACATATTGCGTCCATAATCCCATTCACAATTCAGTCCTGGTTTACCATCCAGACAAAGTGTGGTATTCAGCAACACAGAGCAATTAGCTGTAGAAGAAGAACATAACAGACAAAATGGGACTTGAAGTGTGATGTAAAATTTAACACAAAATTGCAAATAGTTTATTTGAATCCAATAAGATAGCAAACATAATTTATTTAATCCTTTATAAATGAAGATGTACACAATAAAATTAACCTGTGAAAATTTCATTTCAAAAGATGGTCGCAAGTAAAAAATAATCTCTATAGAAACCCACAATATTTGAGAACACTTTTATATTCAAATTTTGTGGGACAAAATTTGATTTTTTTTTTCCCCAATAACCGTAGTTCTTCAAAGTAAAATGTTTCTCAAAATGTATAATACTATCCAAACTGCTGTATTTCTTACCAGGAAAGGTTGTTTATCATTAACTTTTAGGTAAACAGAACCTTTGAGACCTACATGTAGTAAACAGACTAACATATGTATGTACACGTACCTGGGGTGTACAATAAGATGCTTTCTTGCATAACACCAGTGAATCCACTATAAATGTAGATTTGACCTTTATATTCTACAGCTGCATGGCCATATCTTGCTATATTTTGGGACAGGTATCCGTTGTCTGAAATATCACTCCACGTTTTACACTCTGAAACAAAGATAAGGAAATATGATTAGAAACATGGAACAAGAAGTACAAAACAACAGCATTCTTTACTTTAAGGCAAAGTACAATGTATACTTTTGGTTTTTGGAATCGTAGGATTGTTTTATTCAAACATATATGTAGATGTATACAATAAACTTACTTTGGAAAATTTCATTTCAAAAGGTGGTCACGTTTTAGAGTTATTGCTGAAAATCATGGAAGTGTCGTAGCCACCGAATTCAAAGCACCGAATTCAAACTCTGGGGTTTCTTAAGAGGGCCCAATTTCATGGCTCTGCTTACCGCCGAATTCTGTGCTTACGGTTATGATTCCCTGCTTACTTGTGCAAGCACAGAATTTCTACGCTAGCCCTGTTTGCATAGAATGCCTGGTAACCATGGTAACACAGAGTACGCATGTCCCAAAGCCAAAATTTGCCACTAACCCGTGAAATATGCTTGCCGTGAGCACATAATTCCCTGCTACCATAAGCACCGATTCTGTGCTTACAGTAAGCAGAGCCATGAAAGCAGAGTGTGGGTTCGAATCCCCAGCCAAGACACTTGTGTCCTTGAGCACCATTGCTTCATCCTTCAGATGGGACGTAAAGCCGTTTGTCCCATGTGTTGTGAAAAGAACCCAGTGCACTTATCGAAAAGAGAAGGGGTTCGCCCCAGTGTTCCTGGCTGTGGCTGCTGTATGCGCCATAGCATCTTGTAAACCATTATAAGGTGCTAAATAATTCTTTCTGAAAGTTTCTAATTTAGCGCCTTGAGTACCTTGTTTGGTAGATATGTGAGTTATATAAAACTTTGATATTATTGTATTATTATTAATTGAGTAAAAGGTTTGATTTGTTTACTTACCCATCAATGTTCTTAGATATTGCATTTGTATTGTATTTCTATACCACATGTTCTAGATTTCTTCTCATACGTAAGGCTTACGCTTTAATTCCATTTAAAATGGTGTTCGGCTCAGTTGGATGTACATGTAAGTCTGAGTGGTCCCAAGAATCCAGCATGCCAAGGCAAATTATCGGTTGTAGCTAGAAACATAAGTAACAAAACAGACTCACTTGTATCATAAGCAAGGAAGTCACTAGAGAAGCACTTAGCACCAGTAAACTCTACTGAGTCTGTGTGAGTGTTACCCCCAAACACATACAAGATGTCATTAAGAAGGACTGATGTATGAAGAAACCTTGGCTGGTTGCTAGATGGTAGAACTCTCCTATGGTTATAAAAAAAAAGTAAAGATACAATTAGCCTTTCAAGAATTTAAATCACAGCTCCTGGCATGATGACCTCAAACAATTGAACCTTGACACTACATTTCTACTATACAATTGTTGCACGCTGTGATTTGGGGTCCATGGGTTTGTACACTCGAGGGGGGAAATAGCACCTGAGGCGTGATTTGGGGTCCATGGGTTTTGTACACTCGAGGGGGGAAATGGCACCTGAGGCGTGATTTGGGGTCCATGGGTTTTGTGCACCCGATGGGGGAAATGGTACCTGAGGCGTGATTTGGGGTCTATGGGTTTTGTACACTCGAGGGGGGAAATGGCACCTGAGGCGTGATTTGGGGTCTATGGGTTTTGTGCACCCGATGGGGGAAATGGTACCTGAGGCGTGATTTGGGGTCTATGGGTTTTGTGCACCCGATGGGGGAAATGGCACCTGAGGCGTGATTTGGGGTCTATGGGTTTTGTGCACCCGATGGGGGAAATGGTACCTGAGGCGTGATTTGGGGTCTATGGGTTTTGTGCACCCGATGGGGGAAATGGCACCTGAGGCGTGATTTGGGGTCCATGGGTTTTGTACACTCGAGGGGGGAAATGGCACCTGAGGCGTGATTTGGGGTCCATGGGTTTTGTGCACCCGATGGGGGAAATGGTACCTGAGGCGTGATTTGGGGTCTATGGGTTTTGTACACTCGAGGGGGGAAATGGCACCTGAGGCGTGATTTGGGGTCTATGGGTTTTGTGCACCCGATGGGGGAAATGGTACCTGAGGCGTGATTTGGGGTCTATGGGTTTTGTGCACCCGATGGGGGAAATGGCACCTGAGGCGTGATTTGGGGTCTATGGGTTTTGTGCACCCGATGGGGGAAATGGTACCTGAGGCGTGATTTGGGGTCTATGGGTTTTGTGCACCCGATGGGGGAAATGGCACCTGAGGCGTGATTTGGGGTCCATGGGTTTTGTGCACCCGATGGGGGAAATGGCACCTGAGGCGTGATTTGGGGTCTATGGGTTTTGTGCACCCGAGGGGGGAAATGGCACCTGAGGCGTGATTTGGGGTCCATGGGTTTTGTGCACCCGATGGGGGAAATGGTACCTGAGGCGTGATTTGGGGTCCATGGGTTTTGTGCACCCGATGGGGGAAATGGCACCTGAGGCGTGATTTGGGGTCCATGGGTTTTGTGCACCCGATGGGGGAAATGGTACCTGAGGCGTGATTTGGGGTCCATGGGTTTTGTGCACCCGATGGGGGAAATGGCACCTGAGGCGTGATTTGGGGTCCATGGGTTTTGTGCACCCGATGGGGGAAATGGTACCTGAGGCGTGATTTGGGGTCTATGGGTTTTGTGCACCCGATGGGGGAAATGGTACCTGAGGCGTGATTTGGGGTCTATGGGTTTTGTGCACCCGATGGGGGAAATGGCACCCGAGGCGTGATTTGGGGTCTATGGGTTTTGTGCACCCGAGGGGGGAAATGGCACCTGAGGCGTGATTTGGGGTCCATGGGTTTTGTGCACCCGATGGGGGAAATGGTACCTGAGGCGTGATTTGGGGTCCATGGGTTTTGTGCACCCGAGGGGGGAAATGGCACCTGAGGCGTGATTTGGGGTCCATGGGTTTTGTGCACCCGATGGGGGAAATGGTACCTGAGGCGTGATTTGGGGTCCATGGGTTTTGTGCACCCGATGGGGGAAATGGCACCTGAGGCGTGATTTGGGGTCCATGGGTTTTGTGCACCCGATGGGGGAAATGGTACCTGAGGCGTGATTTGGGGTCTATGGGTTTTGTGCACCCGATGGGGGAAATGGTACCTGAGGCGTGATTTGGGGTCTATGGGTTTTGTGCACCCGATGGGGGAAATGGCACCCGAGGCGTGATTTGGGGTCTATGGGTTTTGTGCACCCGATGGGGGAAATGGCACCCGAGGCGAAGCCAAGGGTGCCATTTTCTCCTCGGGTTTACAAAACACATGGACCCCAAATCACATCGTGCAAACAATTGTTGGTAACATCATCTTACCATTCTTTCTTCACAAGATCATACTGGTAGAGACTATCTGTCATGAACTCTGAGGAAGACTTCATTGCGACACTAAATCCAGCATGGACATAAATCACATTCTTGCCAGGGTCTAATACACTAGAATGACCATAGGTTCCAATTACTTGAACTCCTGTAGTTTCAGCTATTACCCAAGTCTGGTTCACTGTGGAGTATAAAGTAAAGACAGTGTAAGACAATACATGTAGCTGTTTTACACCACCGCTGACCAGGCAGAGTTACCAGGAAATAAATGTTTTGATAGACTTAAGGTAGGTGTTACTTATGATATCAAACGGTGTAGAAGGAAACACAAAACCTCAGTAGAATTTTTACAAATTATTAAATATCAAACAAGGGTGTTAAATAATTAGAACTGTATATTACTGGAACATTTGTTGGGTTACTTTTTAGCCATTTACCTATAGACACAACTATGATTATCTTCCAGTATGCGCTAATCCACCAACCAGATGCTCAAACTGGAGGGGGGATAAAAACATACATACTACTTCCTCTGTTTTTATTGCACAGTGCGTTTTGTGAGTGTCAATGCGTCCTGCTCCGTATACTGACAGTGGAAAAAATACATTCTAAACTTTGTGTGCGTGCATGCTGTTTGCCACGAAATAACGTCCTGAAATTTTAAACTTTGCGCGTTGCACATGAGACTGGAAGATAAAATTTGTTACAACACGCGCGCTCGTAGAATACGAAAAAATATAGCGCTTCTGCGTCCCATATCCAACTAGGCCGAGCCACTCACGCTTGGGTGATAACTTACATCATCCGATTTTGATGCAATCTACTATACATGTTATACTTTACTCACCCAAATTGTATTCCTGTACCATGTTAGTGTAGCCATACTGTGGACTGTAGCCAAATAAAACTAACATTGTTTGGTTGTACACATGTGCTGAATGTCCTTCCACACCAATAGGAGGAACTCCACTATCTGTTGTATTAGGACGAAACCATGTTGATGATGTAACGTTGAAGATGACCAGTTCATTTGTGACGGTCTTGCTGCTTAAAGAACCACCATAGATGTAAAATGCATCCTGATAGAATGGGGAAAAACACAAGATCAACTTATCTTTATTATACTACACTTCAATTATACTCCTGACGTTGACTAGAGCAAGCTAGTCCAAACGTTGAGACCAATTAACAACTCACACAGTGCAGTTAACAACAATCCTATTTATAAGCTAAAGAAGTAGCAGTCCTAGCCAATTTTCTACCTTTCGCCCCAGGTAGTAGTTAAAAAGCAGGACAGTTCTTTTCATGACTGAGAAGTCTCCAGAAATCTGAAACGCTATTGAAATTTTAAACTTTGGGCGTTGCAAATGAGACTGGAAGATAAAATCGTTATCACATGCGCGGCAGTCTCGTGGAATACGAAAAAATATAGCGCAACTGCGTCCCATATCTAACTCGGCCTTCGACCTCGTTGAATATGGTATGCAAAAGCACTATATTTTTCTGTATTCCACTCGGGATTGAGTGTTCACTTATTATATTGTAAGCATATGGCACTTAACGCATAAGGCAGTAATAATGACAAACATGTATGAACTACACCATGCTGACTACCCTACCTGATATAAGACTGCAGAATGGCCAAATCGAGTCACTGGTAGATCTCCTTCCGTTTCTAGTTCTAGTGATGAACCATCATCAAGGTTGTGTCTGAGGCATATTCAATCAAAAGGTTATTTGTAGATCAATCAATGCACTAGCATTACAATGATTTTCTGTCAAACTGTCTAAAGAAATAATTACTTGTTTTTCATTGTTTTTTATTTATTTATTTTTTTCTAACAATAATGAAATTTTCTATCTTACGTGGAGCACATGTGTATCAACAGACGTGAATCACTATAGTATAGCCAATGAACTGGGCAAAGTTGATGATGCTATTTAGTAAATGTTTCTGCAACGAAGCATCAGCAGGGAACCAGTCAAAAACAATATACATTCATGATGACATCACATGGTAATTTTGATGGTTAATGTGATGAACAACATTATGAAATTAGGGCCCAATAGTACACTTATTATGACCAAATAGACCCCTTGCATGTGACGTCACACACTCAAAAAATGCCTGCACTGAGGTCAAAAAGCGCCCTCACTGGGGTCAGAGGAGGCAAATTATTGGACTAGAGCTGTTCTTTGTGCGTGAAAACGTGCGGGTCACGGTAGCGTTTGGCGTTATGCAAGGGGTCTATTCTCTGTCAGGGTTTGTGACTGGTGCATGAAGTTAGCATTACCTAATAATGGAGAAGTTACGGTTGGCATTAAAGTCATAACCATCAAGTATCCAAAGTATTTCATCTTGTTGAATAACAGCAGCAGAAGCTCTTCCATAACCATCACTGTCTAGAATCTGCCAGTAACCATCACTGTCTATTTGACCACAATCCCATCCTAAACACACAGGAAATGACACACCATACAATATCAAACTACACTCATCGTACATGTACAGATTACTACATACAGTACATATTATGAACATAACTCACACAAAAGGTATGAATTAATCATGAAGGTAGAAATGAAACATTTCAAGGCACAGCCAACCTGCGCCCAAGGGGCGTACAGGCAGTCGCCTCTGTGTTGCCTTCATAAAGTATCGTAACCAGAATTAATTAACAGAAACACCTACATGTTGGATTGGTGCTTCATGCATTCAAGCTTTTCACAATACATCAATTAACTCAATAAACTATTGACAAGTTTGATTTAAGAGGTAGGTTTTGTGGTATGCTCAGGGTGAAGGACTGCTTCTCAGTTTGTGTTTTAAGTTTCATTGGTAGACGGACCCATAGATGGGGGCTTCTTATGAGGACCCACCTATGTTACTTACCCTGATACCCAGAGTCACACACACACTCCTTCTCAGTAGGGCTACATTCTCCGTGGTCACTACAGTTAGAAGGACATGCTAATATGTCACAACTATTCCCAGTCCAGAGGGGGTCACAAGTGCAATTATTATATGTTGGATTACACACACCGTGGTTGGAACAGCCGTTGGGACATGAGTCCACTCTATGAAACAAAAACAATTCACACAAATATTGTAAATTACGTTTCATGTGTTGAGTAAATAAAATACATAATATAAGACTTTTATTTCAGTGAAACCTTGCAGAATGTTTTGTTACCTGTTAATTTCCCCTGCAGAATAAATAGTTAAGCAGCTGTGTAACAAATGGGTGGTTCTTGTAAGAGTTGTATTTGATAATAAGGGAATAAAAGGGTAGCGACGAGTTCTTAAATGGCCGTTTAAGACCGGCAGGGTCGTTGCCGTGTGATAAAGGCCCGATCCCTTTTTCAAGGTTCTTGAGCTCTGTACGCATGAGTGTAGCATTTTTATGACTGAGACAGTTTTTGGATATTTGTGCGCGTTGTTAGTCTTGGTGCAAGACGTTTTTTGTTTTCCTTTCTCACACAGCCCGGCCAACTCACCAACAGCGCCCGCATCGCCCGTAACAAGAAACATCGTGTACCAAGACTAGCGCATATGTATTTCAAAACAACAGCTCCAGCTGGTTTTATCAACCGGTTAAACACCCCACGTGACGCGCTCTCCACAAATAGGAATAGCAAAACTGTCTGAGGTATTTACGAATACTTCAAACTCGCATGAGCTATGTAGAAGATCTTGCTGATTAATATGATTGTAGGATTGTGTCAGAAAAGAGAATGTTCCAGCTAAAATCTCAACTCATGTCCAAAGTGGACTGCATGTTATTATGTTGTGCATCCATGCTTGTGTGTGTGTTTTTAAGTGCATTTTACAATTGGGTAGTTTGAGCTCTGAAGATTGGGAAAAGTCTTGTAATATTTGTGCAATCTGCAGATTGTGCAAATCCAATAATAGAATGCTCTCAATATTGAATAAAATTCATTTTTTTTGTCAAAGCAATTGCCTATGTGCATAGAATGGAGGCCTTTAGTGCTATGGGGAAAATTATTATCAGCGTCAAGCCTCCCTGGGGTGACTGGCAACCAATTCAAGATCAGTGTGTATTGTTTGCTGGTATTAAAGACACTGGACACTATTGGTATTTGTCTAAGACCAGTCTTCTCACTTGGTGTTTTTCAACATATGCATAAAATAACAAACCTGTGAAAATTTTAGCTCAATTAGTCGTCAAAGTTGCAAGATAATAACGAAAGAAATAACACCCTTGTCACACGAAATTGTGTGCTTTTAAGATGGTTGATTTTGAGACCTCAAATTCTGAATCTGAGGTCTCGAAATCAATTTGTGGAAAATTACTCCTTTCTCCATAACTAGGTCACTTCAGAGGGAGCTGTTCCTAACAATGTTTTATACCATCAACCTCTCTCCATTACTCGTCACCAAGTAAGGTTTTAAGCTAATAATTATTTTGAGTAATTACCAATAGTGTCCAGTGCCTCTAAAGGGATTGGCTGGATCATAAAATAGACTCAAACCACAGAGACATCGGTCAAGCTTTCTTCATGTGTTTCGGTTTTATTTCAACTTTTGTTTAGGCCTAAACATTTTAAATTGTTTTGGTTTTTTTTCTTTTATAAAGTTGTGCAATAAAAATAATGATGTTCAGGCAACCACTTATTTGTTATAGACCACTGAAAGTTAAAAGTAAATAAATAAAAATATTGTACTCACCTGTAAGTGACATTAAATCCCTCAAATTTAAATGCTGCATCACTGTAGAAATACAAGTATGCATAGCCTGATGTGGTTGTGACTTCATGTATGATGTTGATGTTTGGATAACGAACAGGTCCACTGTGTCAACAATCATAGGAAATAAATAACCTTAGATTAGAGTTATACACTGCGCTCACATTCCAACATTAAAGGAAACAATAGTGTTACTTTAATCCGATTTCTTCACACCTCAAACACATGACAGTAAGGGTAGATGAGTAATTAATGTATTTCACACCATTGGTGTCAGAGTAAAAGTGTACACAGTACATTGGTATTTTAATAAGTAATACATTTAAGTGTTTAAGTTGATTATTTATTGGTCTTTCAATTCTTTCAATGTTATACCCAAGAGAGTTAAATATCAGCTCAAAGCGTCTCTGAGCCTTTCAGTGCACTTCTAGTTGGGAGATGAAAACTAACAATATTAATAATTATTATTTATATCAGGCTTCCAGAGGCAAAAATATATCAGCGTATTGAACGCTGTGTCAGTAAAAGTTCCCAGATGGAGCAATATTGCTTCAATATTGCTCCATCCGGGCATTTTAACACATGCACGCGCATCACACGCGGCGACTGATGCAACGCTCACCATGTTGGGTAAGTTAGATTTACGTGTATTAACGCCGCGTCGCCTAAAATGCGCACTTTTACTGCATAATGCACAGCATAGAGTTGTATATTAAACGCACAGTGAAATGGCCCACAGTATGGCGCATTCAAGATTTTCAATAGCATTGAAATAGAAAAAAAAACATAATAAAATTGAATTGAAAATCTGAAATCAGGTGAGCCAAAATAGTGTTGCTTTGATCAAGTCCTCAGCCTGATATAAAAATAATAATAATCATAATATTGGATTGCTTTTTTCGGGGGATACAAGAATATATTGCACTCGCTATGACAATATTGCACTCGTCTTCAACTCGTGCAATATTGTCATAGCTCGTGCAATATATTCTTGTATCCCCCTCAAAGCCATCCAATATTATATAATTATACACTTATCAGTACAAGAAACAAGTTACACCGAACAATTTACACTACCATACCTGGCCATGACATACATGTACAACATCAAAATTTGTAGTTTTTTTTTTTTTTTTAGTAAGCCAAATTTTTGGAACCTACCTAAAAGCTGCAACAAGTGGTGCATAAATAGAGTCTCCATCAAAGATATACAAATAGTCCCAGCTGCATTCTGTGGCAAAGAGTTCTAGATAAAAACTAATATCAGTACCAGGCCTGTCATGAAGAGAAGAAACCATTATTTAGATCAGCATGTCGCATAATGAATCAGGGTTAAAGTTTACACTGAACCACAGGCGAGAGGCCAGTAATGTTAGTTTCGTGCGAGGATGAATAAAAGTCTGTTGGGGTGTTATAAAACAAATATCGATTGCTTTTACTTGTGCTCTGGTAACAACTATGAATCCCGAGGTGATCTTCGGATCGGTCCGGGGGAACGGTCCGTGGATCACCTAGGGATTCGTGAAGGGTAAATGGAACGGTCCAGGGATCACCTCGGGATTCGTAGTTTTAACCATAGCACTCGAAGCAGTCAATAATTGTATACTAGTGTATACCTGTAAAGATAAATGAGAACTAAAATGCATGTTAAACTGTGTCAAGAAGTCTTATCACATTTTTATTCTGGTTTGGTAAAAACAATTCTGGTCCAGAAAACATTTTAAACAACAAGCCCTGTAGTCTTGTGAAATATACTAGTGTACACCCAAAAAGACAAAATGAGAAACAATGTTTAACTGTGTCAGGAAGTATTGTCTCATTTTTATTCTGGTTTGGTAAAAACAATTCTGGTCCTAAAAATATTTTGAGCAACAAGCCCCCCTGTGATGTATCGCTGAAGGAAGTATTGCTCACATCATCAAAACCTGCAACGTTGGTGACATTACAACAGTATACGGGATCTAATTTTGTTGTATTATAGGTCATCTTCACAGGGCAGTGAATCATGCACAGATTCATTGGCAATTTTCATATTAGACTATGACTGACTTGAGTGCATGTATTTTCAATTCCTTTGGCAAGCAATTGTAGTAGGATGTCAGTTTCTCAATCTATAACAACAGCCTGGCTGATACTGTGTTTTAACATCGTAGGCTTTTCCCAAATCAATTACTACACCATACAGCCAGGGTGATGCTGTATTTTAACAACATAGGCCTTTCCCAAATCAATTACTGCACCATACATGTACATGATAGAGTGTTACACTATATTAGTCAATGTACAACATGTGATAAATGGAAGCGTGATTATAAATACTTACTTGCCACTGTCTACCAGCCATACACACGTTGTGTCGGTTTCATATTGTCCTTTAGAGTCATATATTGAGCCTACTGGTGAATCCAACCTAAAAGAAAACACAAAAGAACAATACCAATTATGAAAACTGTCTTATTTGCAAATGCAATGCTAAATTGCAGAGATACATGTAACAACACGGTTTGAATTTAACTGGCTTTACAGGATATGAAAAGCATAATGGTAGCTATAAATAATTCGCCCCAACATCAGAACAAAAACGAGGAAATCCTTTAGTAAACATTGAATAAAATCGGAACATTTTATTAGCTTTCATCTCTTTAGTGTATGTATTTTACAATACATGCCTCCCACATTAGACATGTTAGAAATAGATTATTACCAAGCTTTGTTTGACCATTTGACTGCATCTTAAAATGGCTGCGCTGCATGCTGCAGATTTACATGTTTTCATACACAAGGCAGGTAACAAATTTCTAATATTTACTATTTACATGTATAAAATTAAGTTGAAAAATATCAATGAGTGGAATAATTTGTAGACTACACAATATTTAAAGATTTTATATTCACTTATTTTTATTTTTGTGCATAAACAAGTTTAAAATATGAAATCATTGGCCCTTGAAGTAAGGTTATTAGTGTATAACACTTATCCTTTGATTCCCATGAATGTATCTATGATATGATGTTCACACTCACATAAGCTTCAAGTGTACTGTCTTATGTAGCAGAATCACCTTTTCACTACCCATACATTGGCATACCACCCTGTAATGTACATGTGGGCACACACAGGATAACTGTTCAGTGCAGTATACATGTACATGGTATACTGCGATTTTCCAATACTGTATCTGCAGGCAATGTATTAAATGTAGAGTGAGTCATGAAAAGGGTATTACTGGGATATTGAGTCTTAGATTATTGGACAAGATTAGACAGGCATCAGTCATGCCAGTGTTGTCTCAGAACATTATATGTTATAAAACATCACTTCTGGCAATAAAATCATGATAACACTGTACAGAAGAAAGTGGTGTATGCGAATAGTATGTTACACAAGAACCTGTACTAGAGACTTGCTTTTCCTTTACAGATGTTAATATGAATACTTCCACATGTGACTATACTTGAACTGTACGTCTTCATTTATTATGAAGACCAACAATTAACTTACATACTATGATGAACATGATTTGCACAACAAGATGTGATTAGAAAATCAAAACATAAAGTACATGAAGGAACTTCATTGAACCATTTGATTGTTGGGATCATGATCCTTCAAAGACTATGTACTTCAGGTTTAGGTTATGTTCAGATTAAGTAAATACAGTATGAACCATGCTAACAGTCTAAAGGCTCAAATGGTATAAAAAGGTACATTGACCCCACAGGTGTACAAACTTTTAATCAGTGACCAATAAAACATAATGATCACCATACTATTGAGAGAAAAGGACAATTCTACCAAGGGATTGAACTGACATGACTGAGTCAGAATCACACATTTCCAATCTCCGTGTATAGTGACTAGTCATCAGCCATGGAGGGTAGATCGTAGACTCATACACATGGAGGAAGACTGGTGACTAGTCACAAACCATACATGTAGAGGGTAGACTCATACACCTCCTTTACCACACTGTGTACAAGGGCTACCTACACTAATTGCATGTCAGTTACCATGGTTACAATTTCTACCAAGGTTAGAGCCCCCTTTGTTAAGACATGTTGGAGCCTTATTCATAAATAATTAGACAATCATTTTCTAACAAGTGATGTTTAATACCAGATTAACAAGAAAGCCACCTATTAAAGTACAACCACACATTTCAAGAAGGCTTTTACATTTACCAAGGTCAATGTATCAGGTGAACTTGGTTGTAATGTTTGTAGACAATGTAGAACCAATAGGCAAGCAATTAGCAGCTGGTGTTACATGGTGTAACCATGGTGTAACACATGGGTATTTAGCATATGACTACATAATATACGGCTACATGTACTTTAATTATGATGATGATCGTTTTAAAAACAAGTCTGGGAATGTGTAAAATGTATACGTAGAGCTCTGAAAATATATATAATCAGGTTCCATTCACAATGTATGCATTACAACAATAAATGTTTTATGGAAATTTGCATCATGGATGAAGAATTAGTTTTGGTTTTACCTGCCATCGCTGTGTGGTGTTAAACACTGTATACTCAGTACTAACTTTCTTGAGCTCTGTGAAATAAATAAAAGCGAGTAATATGCCTCCGATTTTTTCCAAAGAAAAGCCAGGGAATGTACTGAGTACACAGTGCTACAAAAGTAATTGTGTGTTGGGTAAATTTAATGTTTTGTTATCAAGGTCTAAATTCAGTCCATGTCCTCAATAGCCGATGATCACAAATTGAATGATTTTAATGTTACTGGTAGAAATTAAGAAAACATTGATGCGATTTACCTCTGCTCTACACAATAAATTACAGGATTAGAACTTGTCTCTTGACATTGCATTTTTTCAGTTAGTCTACTCTTGGTGCAAGACATTTCTCGTTTTCCTTTCACGCACAGCGCGGCCAACTCACCGCCTGCGTCCGCACCAACTCACCTGACTTATACGAAAAATGGTTCACTTAAAAAATACTAGTAAAGCTAGAGGAATTGCAGTACTTGGACCAACAAACCAAAGATCTAAATTAAGAGTCGCAGATTTTCTTTAAATAACTAGGGCAAGAACCGGGGCGGAGAGTGGACTAAGTCAGGTGAGTCAGTGCAGGTGCTGTTGGTGAGTTGGCCACACTGTGCGTGAAAGGAAAACGAGAAACGTCTTGCACCAAGACTACTGTTTAGTCAGTAGTCCAGTCAGTGGTCCAACAGCCAGCATGGCCGTTAGAATATTAGTTACACAGTATTGCCCAACACAATGATGCTAGAAACTCCATGATATGTAGCCTCGATGCTCACAACAAGAAAAAATAGTGCATGGCAAAAGTGATCTTTAAATATATTGTATGTGTAGCCATGTGTGTATTTAGATTTGTAAAATTGTACACTACATTGTATTGTTGAGTTGAATTTGTATAAAACACTGTTTTCAATGTTAAAAAACTGTTTCAGCCATTTATAAACAGTATTACTTTTTGTAGGCCGACCTGTATACTTCCAGGACAGTATGCATGCAGTGGGTAGGCCTACACGAAGCGGAGGAAACATTCTTTGCACATTGGATGTACAATCATGACAATGCTACAATTTTCAATAGAGCACATTATGTCACTATGGTTAGCATCTAGCATGAAGTACAGAGTTCATTGTAGTGTTTGTACAATGACTGCTCTTGACAAACAAGGATGGTGTACAGGCTGGCACAATAACAAAACAAACAGTCAAATATTCATTGCAATCATTGCACAGCATACACAATGCATGCAATATGAATTAACATTATACAAGGTATCAAAATAAAGCAATGTACGTAAGTCATTGTGATTTAAGCATTGGCATCATATGAGCATGAACACCATGTAAATGTAGGCCTACATGAAAGGAAACACAGGCTCAAAGTAAAATAAAACCACCAACAACACTCATGATAGTGCACACGTATGTACATGTCTAGTACTTGTATCAGTGCACGGTCATAACAAGAAATTTAAGACATTTATAAGAAAACTTTATTGATCTCCACAAAAGAAGAAATTGCACACCGCAACAGTTCCTGTGACTTTGAGCAATTTTTTTTTTAAAGCTTGCACACAAAATACATTGTACTTTGCAAGAAATCATGTGTATTGTGAATGATGAATGAACATGGTATTAATAAATACTACACTGTACAGTTGTTTGTGGTCAACAACAAGACTGAATGCAACGACAAGTCTGCAATCAAGCTTGGTATACTATACTAGTGTGTGTGCATGATTATTTCTGTATGCCCCTTTATAGGATACAACGAACAATACTGACATATCAGCCATTCCGTGGTATTTGCGCTTCATAGTAAAAAAATTAAAATGCTTATTGTTGAAGTTTTTACATTTATTTTGAAACAAGAACACCTAGTGCTTCTTCTTTTAAAAAGACTTTATAAAAATATTCTTTATTGTTTTGCGACAGCCTTGGGAGTAATGGGTAAAAAGTGTACCCAAAAGTCTGAAAAATCCTTAAAATTCAGGTTTTGAAAAAAAAATCATGAAACAATAGGTGTTCGGATTTAATCATTATGTATAAACAACAAAGAGTCATTATAATTAGTAAGGACAGCCAAAATTGAATATGCCTTTTTGAACTATTAACTTTTGAAAAATGGGAGTTAATTTTTACCCTCGTCGTTTTACTGTCACGCGAGTCACAAAAAAAATGATTATAGTATTTTTTATATTAAATACCCTCAACATTTTTTTTCTTCTCTCTCATAATAGTGGTCTTTTCAAAGGGTCTTTCAAGAATTAATTAGTTTTTTTTACCTAGGCCTTCTACTTAAAAAAAAAAAAAACCCTCGAGTTTGTCACGCGAGTCACGGCAAATGCACTTAATGCACGTGGTTAGCAAAATCTAGCAAAGTATCTTGTGGGATGATGTCTATGGAATGTTACAAAAGCCACCCCAGCCCACTGGAACATATTACTATGCCCCTGAATTTATAAATTTTTGTTAGAACAAAGAATTATTACAGTGTACAATTATAACTTGGCACACTGTCAGCAGATCATGTTGAACTACATGTACACTGCATACTGCACTGTACAATGTGCTCACATCTGCATAATTTACCTGCATTATTTTAATAATACAAGGAATGATAAACTTAAAACAAGAACAAACAAAAATATTTGATGAAACTTGGTATTTTAAGACAGTATTCTTAAGTTAGATTTGGAGGGGGGCATCAATAAAGAAATTACTTATCAGATTTACATGTACATGTACTCAGCCTAGCACAGTCTAATGCTATTAGAACTTGACACCAAAATTTGCGGTTTCTTATCAACTTACTCTGCGAAGCGCAGTGAGAAAAAAGTCCTTTCCCCTATCACAACAAATATATAAGGGCGATTCCATGGTTAGTCGCATTACACTTTTTAGTGTCATTTCTTGATCTTGGTGCTAGTAGTTCTATGTGAGATATTATTTCCACTAAGTTTATAGACTGATTTGTACTTGACACCCAAGGCTTTTAAGTGATGATATTAAAAATGTTGTGGGCGTTGTACTCTGGATGTTATAGCTTTGTAAAAAGCGGTTAGTCGCATTACACAAAAAGGACATGATAAAAAATACACTTGTCTCAATTCAAAAGTTTCCTCAAACTAAAAAACTTGCAAAGGTTTTACTACATTTAACACACATCTCTTATACATTAGTATCCAACAGGATACTTATAAATAGTCAGCAACTTGAACTTTTAGGTTTACGTGGCAAAACCATGGTTAGTCGCATTACGGTTAGTCGCATTACACGTTTCCACTCAATTTAGCCACGCCTACGTGGAGCCCAAGCTGAGTTCTTATTTGGCAAAATTGGGTTCATTCCTTGTCAACAACTAAAAATAAATTGGTTTCGTATGTTAGCTATAACTTCTAAGGGGAAAGAAAATTGTGACAAAAACTTGATTTTTGGTGTCATGTCCATGTTTGCTTGGAATTGCCCATAATAATTTCTAGTAAGGGTTCTCTCTATGGTTTTGAGTTGTTCTGAAAAGAACCGGTGGTTTAACAACTCAACGTTTCGACCAGACATGTTGTTAAACCACCAATTCTTTTCAGAACCACCCCAACTTTACCATGTTAAAGTCAAAGCTTGTTCAGATTATTTTTCCTTTAATGTTGCTTCAGGTAGTTTCTTCCTTTGATGAAAAGATTCAATTTCAAGTTCTGAGTGTTCTGAATGAATTAAATTGTTCTTGTTATGCAGTATCCTGTTTAGTTATTGTATATTTTCTCACTTGTCACGCGAGTCACAAATTTCTGTCACGCGAGTCACATTGCATTTAACAAATTTTCATTTTTTTTTTACTTTTTATTTTATACTTTTTATTGTATAATATAGTGCTTCTCTTGTACTTAAAAAAAAGTGATCCGGAACTAAAAAGTTCCTCTGAGTTCTCACGAATGGGCAACGGCATACAGGGATGCAACACCTTTCATTTTTTGGCAGTCACGCGAGTCACATTTTTGGAACTCCTATAAAAACATTATACCTACACAATTTTTTAAAACTTTTTTTTTTATATTATAGGGCTCTTCACTAAGTTTATATAAATTGAGTTAAATGAGAGCCAAGTGTTATATTTTGGAGTATAGATCTTTCAAAAGTTGAAAAACCAGTGAGATTGTCACGCGAGTCACAATGGAATGGCTGATATGCACTGAACTGTACAGTTTTGAACTAATTAATTAATTAATTGATTTAAAATGCACACGTATTGTGTTGACTGTTCATGATATGCTATGTGCACACCACCATTTACATGTTAATTTCAGGTACAATCCCCTGATTTCTTGAATTTGCACTTCAGCCCATTTTCCATGTCATTGTCATTTAATGTAAATTTTTGTATTCTAATAAAATAAAATAAAACAGCTGCAAATAAAGGCCGACCTGCTTCACCTCCTTTTTACAAATTTTCTATTTTATTTTATTCAAAGTAATGATTAATAAGCATTGAAAACATTTGGTAAGTGTCAAAGACCAGTGTTCTCTCTTGGTGTATCCCAACATTTAGCATAATATTATGTAAATAACAAGCCTGTGAAAATGTGGACTCAATTAGTCATCGAAGTTGCGAGAAAGTGATGTAAGAAAAAACACCCTTGTTGGACGAATTTGTGTGCTTTCAGATAGGACAAGTTTATATCTCCTTTGCTTATATTTTTACGGGTGTACTTTTCTTTTAACTATTACTTAATGTATGTCATTTTCTTAATCTTTTGCAATTTTTACTGTCATGAGCCCTCGAACAGGCTGGTCCTTGAGAGAGCGCAATATACATTTAAGATCAATAAATTATTATTATTATTATTCAGGCCTGTATGCTTCGTTTTTGAAAGGGCAAGGGCACCAAGGCATTTTCTCTGTGGCAAAGGGCACCCTATGATGAAATTGTAAATTTCTACTGGAGCATTCAAGGGCACCAAGGCAATGGCAAGGGGCAACGGAGGCAATCGCCTCCGTTGCCTCCGTGAAGTATCAGGCCTGATTATTAATAAATAGTGAGAAATTACCTCTTTCTCAGAGGGAGCCGATTCTCACAATGTTTCATACTTCCAACAGCTCTCCAATGCTCGTTACCAAGTCAGTTTTCAAGTTAATTTTGTTTTGAGTAATTACCTATCATGTACCTTCCCGGTAAAGATACTGGACACTTGGTAATTGTCAAAGACCAGTCTTCTCACTTGGTGTATCTCCACATATATGCATAATGCATTGTATAAAATAACAATCCTGTGAAAATTTGAGCTCAATTGGTCATTGAAGTTGCAAGATAATAATGCAAGAAAAAACACCCGGCTTTGAGTGTAACACGAAGTTGTGTGCTTCAGATGCTTGATTTTGAGACCTCAAATTCTAAATCTGAGGTCTCGAAATCAAATTCTTGGAAAATAACTTCTTTCTTGAAAACTTTGTTACTTCAGAGGGAGCCATTTCTCCCAAAGTGTTATACTATCAACAGCTCCCCATTACTCATTACCAAGTAAGGTTTTATGCTTAAATAAAATAATTATTTTGAGTAATTACCAATAGTGTCCACTGCCTTTAAGGAGAATCAGTGGTCGAAATTAAGTGTATTTCCATGGTAGTCAGCAGGGCTAGTGACCAATAATTTTTAGTAGCCCTGATTAGATTTTGGTAGCCCGAAAGACACATTATGTCTCGCGTCACGGCTCAAACTTTACAATACACCAATAACATAGTTCTTTATTGTTTGTGATGATGATTTTTGCATTATTTTTCCACTAGCCCGTTGGGCTATCAAACTGGAAAAATCAGTAGCCCGGCTGAAAATCTGGTAGTCCCGGGCTAGCGGGCTAGTGGCAATTTCGACCCCTGAGAATGCCCACAAAAACAAGTCTAGCAGCTCTGTACTGTATGTGTTACACTTAACATCACTTGTGGAAAAAGGAATTATAAGAAATTAGGGTTATTGCTACTGGCACAACAATTAATAAAAGGCTTTAATAATAGCGCTGGTATGAAGGAATGTATATTGTGTTTTCGTTAGCCTTTTTGAGATGCATACGTATGTATTGTGGACACACTAAGAGAAAACTCTTTCGTTTGGGTACTACACAGACCATTTACAAACCTACATTGTTATACCTCGGTAACAAACTGTGAAGTTTGATTGGTCGAGAACCAATCATGTGATGCGCATCAAAAACGCATGTTACATCTGGCTCGACGGGCCGCCGGGTAACATGAAAAGTGACGTACACCGGTGTACATCACCTTGATCGTTCCCGGCGCTGGTCGATTTCCAGCGCTGTGTACGAAACAACTGCGGGTTCGAGGGAATTATTTCTCGTTCGTCTGCTTATTAAACAATGAATAGTCTGTCGTAATAATGTTTGAAGATGACAACAGAACTTCGAGAAGAGGAATAACAATTATACAAAGGTATAACAAAACGATTGTTGCACGCTGTGACTGGGGTCCATGGGTTTTGTACACCCTCGAGGGGAAATGGCACCCTCCCCTTCGGGTGTACAAAACGCCATGGACCCCGTCACAGCGTGCAACAATTGTATACTGAACATGCAATAGTGAGGGGGGTTAGTGTTATGTCCAACATATACCTCACAATTGTTTTTACACTCAGGGATTTGTATGTATTATGATTACATTGTACAATAGCGATAAAGTTTGGTTTCGTTTCTTGCTCCACCAGCAAACTCGCATCATGAGCTAGGGACTGTGTTTGTGGCATTCCCACACAGAATGCATTAATTAAGCACTTATTCAAAATAAAATCAATTTGTAAAAAGGAGAAAAGAACTATTTACATTTTCAGTTGATTCATTATTCAAGTCTATTAACAGTGGTCGAAATTAAGTGTGTTTCATGGTAGTCAGTAGGGCTAGTAACTAATTTTTAGTAGCCCTAATGAGTTTTTGGTAGCCCTAATGAGTTTTTAGTAGCCCAAATTCATTTTACAACCATCAGCACAGTTCAATGTTTGTGATGCACTGGTGTGATGTTGAATTTTAGAAATTTCTTCCACTTGCCCGCCGGGCTATCAAACTGGATAAATGAGCAGCCTGGCTGTAAATCTGGTAGTCCCAGCTAAGTGGCAATTTCGACCCCCTGCTTACTATTGCTAATCTAGATGCATAAATTACCAACTTGAACCAGGTAGCATATTATTAGCACACAGTCCTCCTCTTGCCTACCAAGTACTATCAGTAGAATCACAATTAAGATCTTGCTGCTTCTGTGCATTGTGTTAAATGCCTCATCTCCATATCCCACAGACATGAATTGTGTCAATCAAAGAACATGTCACGTGAGTATCCAAAAATTTCAAATAATATCGAAGGTGTAGACTTAGAGGGACACACCGGCCGAATTGGGCTGTTTGGGCTACAAAATAGACTAAGATATGACTTCAACGGTCTTCCAGGAATGAAGAAGAACAGTCCTTAAAAAAAATCATCAAATTTAGCCGTTTTTGAGCATAATATTTGAAGTTACAGTTAAAGAGCCAATAAAATAAAGGATGATCTCAATATGTCAACTAGGGCTAGGCCTATTACCTTTTTATGGCCAAATAGACATCGCAGATACCGGTTAATAACCATTTTACTCTTAAAATTTGCATTTAGTAATAAATATCTCGAGTCAAAAATGCACCCGGCCGCGCGGCTTTTTCAGCCACGAGTCAAAAACGGCTTATCTATTATAATGACCCTGGACGCCAGTGACGAATTTCCCCTATTGGTTTTGAACACAGTTCTCCAGCTTTGGCATTTCCACACCAATAGCCGCCACTGACGTCACAACTCCTTTGTCGCGCTGGTTTGTTTGACCCCACGTTTTTCAGAAATTTGACTTGGAGCGTTCTGGAGAAAACCCATTTTTACCCTGTTTTATGTGAGGCAAGTCGTAAGAGACTCGTTAAACATTTTTTATGTTTCCTGGATGGACTGCAGCCGTTAGAAAACTGTAATATCTATATTTAAATGAGATCATCCGTTATTGGCTGTTTACTTTAAGCATGCTATTGTCCTAATTCTATTGAAAGTATCCGTATCCAAAAGTACATTTCCTTACCTAGTTCGGCCAGCGCAGTGTTCACACAAGGTGCCCGCCCACCCAGTATCACAAACACATGAATCTGATTGGCAAACTCCGTGGTGGCATCCTCTGTCACAATCCGATGAACACAATATTGGTAAAAACAACACAATTATTATGGCAACGATAACTAAAAGATGACACTCAAGAAGCCTAAACTTGGACTTCGAGAAAAAGAATCCAAATAAACGATGGTCTAACATGGCAGCGTTTGTTGAAGTTTCACGTCTAATTGTGGCATGTTGTGTCATTCTTTTAAATAGTGGGAAAACATCCACTCGCTCCTTCCTCCTTCCTTCTTCCGCGTACGTCGTCCAGCTAGCTGCTGCGCAGCTTGGATATCGGGGATGGTACCGGGTGATGCAGAGTGTGCGCTCCGCCGTCCGCATCCCGTTTTCGCGCTGCGTATCGTGCACGATGGTGTGTGTGCGCGTGTGTGTAGCCCTTACATGATGTAGTCTGGCAAACAGGACGTGTTAAGTTTAATTGGACTGCGGTAGGCGGCGGAGACTATAGCACAAAATTCCAAGCTAGTCAACAGTAGAGGGCGGTGTGCGACCTCATGCGCACAGACTAGACAAGCCGCAGTGCTCGTACAACTTTGTTCAGCACTGGAGTAGAGTGAGTGACTTTTGTTCGCCGCTTGATGAATAGTCGGGGTACTCTGGCCGTGCTAAGCTCGCTCGGTCACCAACATCGTAGAGCAAGGAACGGTATCATTGAGCTTGAGTCAAAACGGTTGAAGCCAAACAACACTAAACAATCAAACAACTTGCAAAAAAAAAAAAAAAAAAAAAACAACATGTCCCTTAAACAAACAAACACCTCAACACACAAACATCTATTTCAACATATCGGCCAGCAAACAAACAAACAAACAAACATGCAAACAATAAAACACAAAACACTGGGCCAACCGCAACAATCTCTCACACCTCTTGATGAGCAAAGTCCTCCTCACATAATATCTGTAAGGCCACTAATCCGCTTGCCGCGCTTCACCATTATTTTTAAAAACTTTTAAAAGAACAGTTTAGTGAAGCATGGGGAATTCCTTCCTTGAAGGCGCCCGCCTAAGTGTTGGACTGATACATTTCTGAATAACGAGCAAATCTACGAAAGTGGATCCTAAAACTTCCATTATCATAATCTTTCTCGCTCATAATAATGTACAAAACGTTTGCGCTACTCCTGCATGGAGGATGCCACGTGGGAGGCCCTACTTTCGAGTACCCCGGTACAGGCCTACAATTATTCAAAATCATCAGCAGGTTTGTGGTAAACAATAATTGTCGATATAGTTGGCATGTTTTATAAGTTTGCTCAAGACCTCCCCTAATGCTCCAAATAAATTGACGGGTTTGTGATGATTTAACCATAGGCCTGTGTGTGTAGAATTTGTTTCTAACAGCAGACTACAGCCGTTGGGAGACCGAAAAACAGGCACTTCTGTTTCGCTTATGGGTGCGGGATCCACAGAGGAAGATCGACTCGTCCCGTGAGGGGATCAACTTAAGAATCTCTCACCTGCCGCATCACAGAATACCAACGTCGGGGGAGCTCTTATCCTGATTGCATGGTTGGTCCCAGGCCTAATTATTATCTACAATTTTACATCACCTCTTGTGTACTGCAAGACACATTGATTTGAGAGGTTTCTAATACCATAATATAATAATAATAATCGAAGTCTTGTATAGCGCCGGTATCCGCCAATGCAGGCGCTCATGGCGCTTGCTCAAAAAATATGCAGTGCCCTAGTCAGCTTAGCTCCAGGTGCACTCCTCGCGATATCTTATAAAAAGTTGTAGTCATTATGCTCGTCAAAAGGCAATGATTATTTGTGGATGTTGAACAGATGTGTTTTGAGTGCTGATTTGAATGTATCAGTTGTAACAGCTGCCCGGACGTAATGTGGAAAACCACTCCATATCTTTGCTGCTGCGACTAGAAACGAACGCTCTCCCCAAGAGTTGCGTGCCCTGTGTTCTTCAAGGAGAAATTTGTCTGCAGAGCGTAGATTTTCTCGTGTTGGAACATAATATGGCTGCACAAGATCACATATATAAGACGAGGATTGACCATTCATCGCTTTAAACACTAGCAAGCAGATTTTGTATTTGATCCTCTGTTCAATTGGGAGCCAGTGCAGTTGTTTCAGAAGAGAGCTAATGCTTACACTCTTTTTGGATAATGTAACTACTCTGGCTACATTGTTTTGTAGACGTTGGAGTCGATTCAGTTGTGATTTGTTTATTTGTACAATGCAGAATTACCCATATCAAGCTTTGAAGTGATGTATTCATGGGATAAAAGTTCTGCAAAATGATCATTGATATGCTTGCGGACCATTCCAATATTTCTGAGTGACAGGAAAGCTGCTCGGGATTTTTTTTTTGTAATAATTTATTCCTTATGTAAAAAAAAATAATAAAACAATCTATGTCCATACCCTTAAAAAAAAACCACGCACGCAGCATGCGCGACGAATCTATCGTTCGCGTCCCAAAGAGGGCGCTCTTTAACTTTGTGTCCGCTGTCTCTTGGTCGTGTACCCGCTACCCTCTATAGACAGAAACTAACTATCGGGAAGCAAATTGTGGGGAACCCGACGATGTCTCGTTAGTTGGTATAACTCCATGTGGTTAAAAATCCACGAACCCTTGATTCCATGTGTTTAAAACGGGTCCTCTCGAGTTTGTTGGTACCGTGCTAAATAATTATGGCGAAGGTAAGTAAATCACTTGACGTTAAAATGATATAGATGACATGCTCTTGAGTGTTAGGTAGTCAGGTTGGCTCAGTGGTTTATGTCCCTGCCATTCTCCACCCGGGACCCGGGTTCGATTCCCGGACCGATATATATGATCATAATTTTTAGCAAAGCCTTTTTGGAATTTTAGTTTTACATTTAACTTAAAACATGTTTAACTTCATGAACTGAACGTGGCCTAATTTTCACAGTTAGTACTACCACATGTTTAACTTCATGAATTGAACGTGGCCTAATTTTTCACAGTTAGTACTACCATTGAGCAATTAACTTCATGAATTGAACGTGGCCTAATTTTTCACAGTTAATAGTACTACCAATAACAGGTTTATCGGGATTCAGAAACACAATGCATTGTGGGAAGGAATTGGGGCAGTTTCTATGCAGTTTCTACGATTCCCGCACGCAACGCCTATACCTTTGTGTGGGTTCAACAGCGCCCTCTCTTGATATTTTGCTATTCGCGATAAACCTTATGGAGCAATTGCTCCATGGCATGGTAGTAGTAGGCCCTAGTACTAACTGAAAAATTAGGCCACGTTCAATTCATGAAGTTAAAGGAACACGTTGCCTTGGATCGGTCGAGTTGGTCTTTGAAAAGCGTTTGTTATAAAATGCATATGGGTAGAAAGATGTTGTAAAAGTAGAATACAATGATCCACACAAACATGCCTCGAAATTGCGTGGTTTTCCTTTTACCTCGTCGACTAACACGTCGGCCATTTATGGGGGTCAAAAATTTGACTCCCATAAATGGCTGACCATGTTAGTTCGCACAGTAGAAGGAAAACCACGCAATTTCGAGGCAAACTTGTGTGGATCATTGTATTCTACTTTTAAAACATTTTCCAACCATATGCATTTATAAAAAACCGTCACAAACGCTTTTGTTTTGACCAACTCGTCCGATCCAAGGCAACGTGTTCCTTTAATTGCTCCATGGTAGTACTAACTGTGAAAAATTAGGCCACGTTCAATTCATGAAGTTAAACATGTTTTAAGTTAAATGTAAAACTAAAATTACAAAAAGGCTTTGAATTGCTCCATGGTACTACGAACTACTACACAGTAGTCTATTTGTAGTCCATACTGCGTGGGTTTTCTGAAAAATGTCCATATCCTGCCACCACTTTTTCATACAAAAATTAAAAGACATAAGGTTTATCGCGAATAGCAAAATATCAAGAGAGGGCGCTGTTGAACCCACACAAATGTATAGGCGTTGCAGGCGCGAGTCGTAGAAACTGCATAGAGACCGCCCCATATTCCTTCCCACAGTGCATTGCATTTCTGAAAAAAGAAATAATTTAAAAGAAATAAATTAGTTAGGATCTGGTTTAAAATTAAACATCCATCTCATGTGCCTACTTCTAAGTTCTAGAAACTAGTCATCTGCCCATCCATACATAGTCAGACCGGCATAGTGCTTTTTAAATAATTTGAAAAACTAACTAACCGAAATTATTATTATTATTATTATTATTATTATTATTATTATTACTATTACTATTACTATTACTGTTACTGTTACTGTTACTGTTACTGTTACTGTTACTGTTACTGTTACTGTTACTGTTACTGTTACTGTTACTGTTACTGTTACTGTTACTGTTACTGTTACTGTTACTGTTACTGTTACTGTTACTGTTACTGTTACTGTTACTGTTACTGTTACTGTTACTGTTACTGTTACTGTTACTGTTACTGTTACTGTTACTGTTACTGTTATTATTATTATTATTATTATTATTATTATTATTATTATATATTCGGCCAAGATTTCAACAAACAGTACAAGATACAATATTACCGTACTAAAGAAATATAACAGTATAACAAACAATGAATGTAAACTTATGACACCTAGAACAATTATAAACCAATGATTGAATGAGACCGAGACAGAGCACTGGCAATCAAGCAAGACAATTATAAAAACTCAGGAAAAGCCCATTCTAAGATGGCCAGGATTAATAAAACTGAACCTAACCACTGTGACTCGAAAGCCTATCAATCCAATCTTAAAATAGGAATAGAATCTTTAACAAATATTTAAAAACAGTAAGATAAACTTTGGAAAATATAAATATTAAGAACAAAATAAATATGTTTATGTTAAGAAAAACCTATTTATTTGGAAGTGCACAAATTGGTGGTGGGGGGGGGGGGGAAACACACTGTTTTTTTTTTGTTTTTCTCCCATGTCTAAATTAAAACTGAAATCTCTTCATTGTCTTCTCTCTTTATAAAGGGAAGGTACACGTTTGGTAATTACTCAAAACAAATATTAACTTAATAAGTTAAAATCTGACTTGGTAACGAGCATTGGAGAGCTGTTGATAGTAAAAAACATTGTGAGAAACGGCTCCCTCTGAAGAAGCATAGATTTTGAGAAAGTTAATTTCTCACTAAAATAACAAAAGACTTCTAGCCAGAAGTCTTTTATTCCTGTCTGAAAGCACACAAATTCATCCAAGAACGGTGTTTTTTCTCTCATCATTTCTCACAACTTCGATGTCCAATTTATCTCAAATTTTCGCAGGCTTGTTATTTTATGCTTTATGTTGGGATACACCAAGTGAGAAGACTGGTCTTTGACGATTACCGAAGTTGTACCTTCCCTGTAAAAAAGGCTTTGCCGATTAAAAATCCAATCAACTTTCGTTAGGCCTAGGCCTATGCCTCAATGTATTTTGTGAAACTGAAATGAATGTAAACAAAATTTGGAAATGTGAAAAAAATTACTTCTAAAAACTATATTCTATAAGGCTCCCCCATGAGCCTTTTAATTTTTAATTTTTTTTATAGGGGTCTAATCTAATAATATTTTGGGCTTCCTTCCCGCTATTCGTTTTTAGAGTCGGGAAAGCCTTATCAGTTGTTGTTTCTAGAAATACGAAAAACCCATCCCCAATACCCACATCATGCATGCAGCCATGTCCATGGTCCGCGCTTGGCCCAGAGATTTCTTTTGGGGGAAAGATTTCCTTATCCTGCCACCACCTTTTCACTAACTTTTACCAAAACTTCAAAAGGAATATCGTTTGTAGAAATAGTACTTATTTATTTCATTATTAATGAAAAAGAGTGGTTGCAGGATACAGACATTTTTCCACTGCCTTTTATGACTAGATATGTCAAAGATGCAATATCAGGCATTTGTGTGTGTCAGGCATGTACTCTGAATGTATGGTTTATAAGATCACAATGAAAAAAACAACATCATGACTGACTCCTTAGTCGTATTTTTTGCTGTTCAGAAAGGTTGACAGGAGAATTAATAAAGAGACTAAGAAGAGTAAGAAAGAAGACAAAATAAATAAGCGCCAGGAAAACAAACATGAGAAAGAAGCCAGATGACTGCACTTAAAAGTAAAATAGACTCAAAACCCCCATTTAAACTTATACAAACACACCGTAACAGATGGTGAAATATCTACACGTAGTCAAGTTAAAAGCTTAGTCCATAATGTTTTTCATTGATTGTTTTTTTTGTGGTCTTGTTATGAAGAAAAATGCTATACCAATTTAATGCTGTTTATGACATAATTTTCTTGATCTTAGACACGTGGAAAAGCTGTGAAAAAGGCAAAGGTGAGCAGCAGCAAAAAGTCCAATATCCGTTCCAGTAAGTCACTAACACCACGTCGTGCTCGCGCACTGGGAAAGAGTTCTAAGAGTATTTCAGGTAGCAGCAAACCCCCAAAAGGCTTCTGGAATAGAGCCAGTTATGCTGCTGGTGTTAAAGCTGGAGTTATCAAAGATAAGAGAGTCGCTAATGATGCAAGGAAACAACAAGAGCAGGGAGATGAGAAAGGAAAGGAAAGAAAACTTGACAATGTAGAACATGAAGGAGAGGAAGAGGTAGAAGAAGATGTTACAGAAGATTTTGCTGGAGAGGATTTGGAATATATCCAATCCATGGGTTTTGGAGAATCGTTTCTTTGCAGTGTTGATGACAGGTGAGCAACTACATGTACATACTTCTGTACAAAGCCTAAATGTAACCCTGGGAGTTTATCTTGGAGAGAGCAAAGTCATTTTCATTTTGCAAAGGGCACTTCCATTACAAAACCATTTAGTCTATGTATGTGAAATTTTGAAGGGGTATCAAGGCCAAGACCAGGGCAACAGATGCCACGCCCTCCGTGACCTTCGTGTAATTCAAGGTTTGGTACATATATGATCATTTAGATCAGATATTTTTAACATTGGAATGAATTCTTAATTTTGTTTTTTAGCAATTTCTAAAAGCACCAACAATTAAAGAAACAAGCATTTAAATTAGAAGTTGAGTAAGCATTCTTTAACGATTGTTTTGAGGTTTGTATTTGGTTTTTGAATTGCAGGTGTTTTCACAGTGACAAGTGCATGTACATGTAGTCTTCAGGTTAATTGATATTTCTTGTTTTTACATGTTCATGTATAGTCATTGTAAATTTCTTTGTGTTAACATGGTTAAATTTTTTCCCTTTGCAACTACCTGTAGCGAACTTCCAACACAACCCAAAAGCAGCAAGAGAAAGAGGGGTGACCATGATAATAAATTGGCTCCCTATGAAATGGAGCCAAGATCAGTTCCTAAAGCAACAACCAATGCCCAGAAAAAGATGAAGCAGCTTCTTCCTATTAAGCATGCTAAGGGTTTTGAGTTCAGATGGGAGGAGGCTCGTGAAGAAAAGAAAGAAGATAAAAGTGTGGAGAATGAGTTGGATCAGGAAGAAGCTAAGAAAGGTAACATTGGTGTATTCACCATTGCTTCTTATTGGTGTATTCACCTCATTATTCTACATGTACTGTATCTGTATTCAACTCATTCTGTCATTATTCTACATGTATCTGTGTTCAACTCATTCTGTCATTATTCTATATTTGCTTCTTGTTGCTCTATACTTGGTTATATGTAGCATGGCGATTGATGGTATACTGTAGTTTAATCACTTAGCTTCTGGGAATTCCTTACTGGGAAATTTATGGAAATGGCAGAATTGTTTGTTTTTTGAGAATATCATTGTCATAATGAAACTCGAAGATTCTCATAAAATGCAGCGGGATTTGTTCTCTGTGCTTTCACTGCGAACCGCAAAACTTTGGTCGTAATTTGACCATGGTGACCAGGTATGCTTGAAATTGGGAACACTCAGGTTTGCCTCCCATTGAGCGTAATTCAATGGGAAACAAAGGTGGCCGCTTATCAATTTCTCAAAGACTATTTTTTCTACAGATATTTCTAATGGGCAAAATATTATTTTGATTTTAGAAAAAAGTTATGAATTACGAGTTCAGAATAAAACCTACATTTAAATTCCTTGATTTGTATCCAATAGAGGTCGTGGATGAGAAGGTCCCTCTTCCAGCTCTTAGCACTGTGGAGTTATTTGCCCTGAGACAGAGGAAATTAACACTGAGAAAACAGAGGATAGCTGGTTTATCACATGCAGTACTAACTGATCCAGAAAGACACGTGAGTATCAGTGTTTAATTAGTAATGAATTTTAGTTGGGTTACTGATCCAGAAAGACATGTGAGTATCAGTGTTTAAGTAATGAATTTTAGTTGGGTTACTGATCCAGAAAGACATGTGAGTATCAGTGTTTAATGAGTAATGAAATGTATTTACTGGAGTGCGTTTTGGCGACCCCAACCAAAAACTGTTTCTGACATCATAACCAATATGGTAACCGAGCTCACAACTCGGTTATCGTTCAGTCTGAATAGCAGAACCAACAACCAACAACCGAAACAGTTTTTGGTTGGGGTCGCCAAAACACCCTCAAGATCTAGAAAGACATGTGAGTATCAGTGTTTAATGAGTAATGACTGATCCAGAAAGACATGTGAGTACGTATCAGTGTTTAATTAGTAATGAATTTTATGTTGGGTTACTGATCCAGAAAGACATGTGAGTATCAGTGTTTAAGTAATGAATGATATGTTGGGTTACTGATCTAGAAAGACATGTGAGTATCAGTGTTTAAGTAATGAATTTTATGTTGGGTTACTGATCTAGAAAGACATGTGAGTATCAGTGTTTAATGAGTAATGAATTGTACAATGTATGTTGGGTTACTGATCTAGAAAGACATGTGAGTATCAGTGTTTAAGTAATAAATTTTATGTTGGGTTACTGATCTAGAAAGACATGTGAGTATCAGTGTTTAATAAGTAATGAATTTTATGCTGGGATGTGGGAAACTTTACCTGAATAAGAAGTTTTTTTGACAGTAAACACTTTCCTTACAGATTGGTAAATTAAGGGACCTTCGTATGATGCTGTTTGAAAAGGAAAGAGATGTTGCTGTAACAGTTCAGAAACTGACTATGGTGTCACTGGTTGAGGTCTTTAAAGACATTGCTCCTGGATACCGTATACGAGAATGGGGAGACAAGGCCAAATCAGTTGAGGTAGGTATCATAGGCGGAGAGCAAAGGGTGTTGCAAGCCAAGTTGGCAATCTACATGTTCTTCTTTAAGGGTTTATGGAATTGAGGTCTTTAAAGACATTGCTCCTGGATACCGTATACGAGAATGGGGAGACCAAGCCAAATCAGTTGAGGTAGGTATCATAGGCAGAGAGCAAAGGGTGTTGCAAGCCAAGTTGGCAATCTACATGTTCTTCTTTAAGGGTTTGTGGAATTGAGGTCTTCAAAGACATTGCTCCTGGATACCATATACGAGAATGGGGAGACCAAGCCAAATCAGTTGAGGTAGGTATCATAGGCAGAGAGCAAAGGGTATTGCAAGCCAAGTTGGCAATCTACATGTTCTTCTTTAAGGGTTTATGGAATTGAGGTCTTTAAAGACATTGCTCCTGGATACCGTATACGAGAATGGGGAGACCAAGCCAAATCAGTTGAGGTAGGTGTCATAGGCAGAGAGCAAAGGGGGTTGCAAGCCAAGTTGGCAATCTACATGTTCTTCTTTAAGGGTTTGTGGAATTGAGGTCTTCAAAGACATTGCTCCTGGATACCGTATACGAGAGTGGGGAGATAAAGCCAAATCAGTTGAGGTAGGTATCATAGGCAGAGAGCAAAGGGTATTGCAAGCCAAGTTGGCAATCTACATGTTCTTCTTTAAGGGTTTGTGGAATTGAGGTCTTCAAAGACATTGCTCCTGGATACCGTATACGAGAGTGGGGAGATAAAGCCAAATCAGTTGAGGTAGGTATCATAGGCAGAGCAAAGGGGGTTGCAAGCCAAGTTGGCAATCTACATGTTCTTTAAGTGTTTGTGGAAATCTGTTGTTCAATGTGTTCATGGAAAGATGAGCATTTATAGCACACGACCTCGTGGTTTAGAACGCCAAACCTACCAACATTTTGGCAAAAATACTCCCAACTTATCTGTCTGCAAGTCTGGTTGATTTACTCCTATAATTCCACTGATAATATATTGTTTTAAATTTTGCTACCTCAGCTGAGCAAGGATGTGAAGAAGAAAAGAGATTTTGAAGAAGGATTACTGAAGCAGTATAAGGAATACTTGACATTCTTGGAAAAAGCTTGTAGAGGTAAGTAAACATGAAGTACTGGAAGGTGCAGTTTAAGAATAAGACATATTGGTTACAGTGATGTGATTACCTGATTAATAAACAAAACTCTTGTATCAAATGCAGGACGCAAAAAGAGTAAAAAACAATTGCGTCGAGAACAGGAGGCAGGTAAAACAATCTTTGAACTCCCGGACAATGCGAAAAAGAGCATCGCTGAGGTAGCTGCAAGATGTCTGTGCTCACTGATGACAAGCTTGCATCATTTCAACTATCGTACCAACATCATTAATGTTGTTGTTTCTCTCATGGTGGATGAAAATGAAGAAGTGAGTTTGTGGAATTACCTTTTCAAAACTACATGCTTAGAATATAAGTAAATCATCATATTATCATCATGCTCTGTAAAGTTTGTAGAGTTAACCTCTACCAAGTGCTCTAATCTTATGATAGGGCTTTGACCTTTAAATAACTCGTCTATGAAGACCTAACTAATTTATTGATTTTGGGTACAATTTCATATGGCTTCTTGGACAGAAGAATTGGCTTGGTGTTAAATATTCTTTGCTTGCCAGAAAAAGATAACTGGCAAAAATACCACATGATCATATTGACTGTTTGTGATATGCTTTGCATAATACTCTATTGACCCCTTGGCCTGACATCTGACGCTGCTGATACTGTCTGTTTATGGTCTGTCATTTTAGGAATTGGTAAGCAAGTAACCATGCACTAAAATGCGCATTACACAGTGATAAACAGTTTTGGTTAATTTTGGCATCATACATGTATAAACGTTTTCTGATTGATTGATTGATTGATTGATTGACATATTGATAGACTAACTCTCACAGTGGCGCAACCAACATTTAACGTGATGATGACTAATGATTACATCAGGTGTTTTGGGTCAAGAGCAAAACATTTGTTGAGAAATGTTCTTTTATTAATTCTATGAAATTGAACCCTGATTGTTTTTCTTCAATATTTCTACTTTAATGTAACTATAATTGTATCAAAAACTGTACAGGTCTCCAACACATGCTGTCTGAACATCAGACAACTCTTCAAGATTGATTTCTTTGGTGAGGCAGTTATAGACGCTGTTCGCTTTATTAGTAAACTTGTTCGCAGTCATAGCTACAATGTGCAGCCTAAGGTATGCCTTCATAACCCATATCAGCCTAACTACAGATTTGACATAGAGCACACAGTGACACAAATACTATATAAATGCTTACATTGTACCTACCATGCACAGGCTGTAGATGAATATAAAGTTAGTTCAGAGTGTCTTTCTTTGCCCATCACAAATATCAGCTGGAAAAACATGGTCAAATATAAATCACCTTTAAGTGGAACTATGTGGTCTTTCCAAACATACACAGTTTGTTAAGGCATGTTTATTTTACGAGGCAGTAAATAATTCTGTTACAAGCTTGTGTGTGCGACTGATCAGGCAAATTTCAGGGTTAATGAATGCATTTGACAAAATCTTTCTTCATCTTAAAGATGTAAATAGAACATATTTTCTAAAAACAAACCCCAATTTCATGAGAAATTTTTCAAGTCTGTATTATAACTGATAGTATGAACGGCAACTTCAAGTTTATTTGTATTTCTTTTATTTTTATTACAGGTTCTGAATGTATTCCTCTCCTTGAAGATAAAAGACGTTGCTCTACCTGAGGAAGGAGACAGAAAGAAGAAACTTATTGAGAAGAAAGAGAAACTAAAGAAGATGTCAAGATCTCAGAAGAGAGTGAGTGTAGTAAATGTTTTCAATCTAATTGTTGTTTTCATCTGTCTTTGGATTAAATATCTCTTTCTTCACATCATATTCATTTGGCAAAAAAAGGGTTTTTTTTCGGATTTTTTTTTTTAGCCTAATATATGCCTGGCATGAACAGTGTACAGCTTCAATCATGTAAAATAAGCCTTGTACATGCTAAAAATGCACCTAAGAGCATAATAAACCTCAAAATATTCTAGGGTACCATTGTGGGTATCATGTCCCGTGGCGTTTCGGCTGCCTCACTCCGCACTTGCGTTGTGCCTTTGAAAATTTTCCTCTTTTTTTTTTAACGGGCAGTTGCATGCCTGGTCTTTACTTCATCTGTGGTTTGCCATTATTTATTCATTACCATGTATATTAACTTTAATGATGTACCGTAATTTTCGGATTATAAACCGCGCGGCGTATAAACCGCACTTCCTCAAAATATACAAAAAAATATTTAGGTGTCGGCGTATATGCCGCGCGGCGTATAAACCGCGACCAAAATAAAAATAAAAAACATGAAAAAACTAACCTCAAAACACGGAAGTGAAGTACGCAAACCTGCCGCGCGTTACGGGTGATTTTTTTATCTCACACTATCAGTCCTGAGTTATACTTTGTTTCCATCAACAACCCTTTTCAAGAATTTGCGATTTGATGATCGGTTGTGTTGACCATGTTTTGTGAACTTCTTTAGGAACAAACTGTCCGTGAATCAAAGATCGGTCGACAACGCACACCGAGAAATAGTTGAACTTTGCCCTGCATCGCATCGCCCTCTGTAGACAAAAGTTGTCCACGTTTGATTAGACTGGGCCCCGAGCCTCGAAGCGTGGGTCAGACGTTCAAGCTATTTGTTGTACAATGGGCAGCCGCTCTACTCGATCCGTCCGAAGTCGAGCCAAGATTTTATGAATGGAACTATCACCGGCCAATCAACAACGGCCAATCATCAAACGGCCAATCACCGCATGCGTACACACAAAGGGGCCGTGCTTGTTTGCGGTCCTCTTTGTGGCGATGTGCAGTGACAGGCGGGCGGCACATCAGTCAGTCTTGTATAGTTGCCGCAATGTGGGAGTTGCGTCGTAATTAGAGTAGAAATGTATTGAAGTTTACACTATTGATCGTAATTGAAATGATCTATTATAGGATAGTATTCTTTTTGTAAGCTGGCAGCACCCCCTTTGCGGGACCACATTATTGTTTGTGTTGGATAATTATTGATGAAAGTTACAACTGAAAATACGTTTATTATTGCGATACTGAAAAAACCCAATAACAGTTTTAAAAATTGACAAAGTTAAATCCTACTTTATTTGTAGGTAAGTGAGATCGTGTTGCAATAACAATTAACTTCAGACAGTGCGTTGACTATCGTTTCAACATAGGATTCGTCTGCAGAAGCAGTGATAAAGAAACAGTGCGAAGATTTATATCCAAGGAATCCTTTGCCTTCCGTTTTGTTTAAATAGAAAACAGACAAACCAAAACCAAACAGTCCTTTTCAGGGCTACATGTACCACAACACAAACGAGAGTTGTCTATGACTGTTGTTTCTGTTTACAATGTTTAAAGGAACATTTTTTAAACATGTAAACAGCTCCTAAAAAAATTCCTTTATAAAATATAAACGAAATAATAATGGGGACGGCTAAAGTTGTTCCCTCACTTTTATTGTATAGCGGTTGAAACAAAATACGCTACCTTATTGTTTGCGTAATCATAAGGACAGGGGATTCACTTTTATTAAACATCGGAGTAGACGGGAAATAAGGTTGAAATGGGTCTTTCAATAAGAAAAGTGGTTGTTTCTCCCTCCCTTTTATTGTAGTCCCACAACGAGGATCCACAACAGATATTGCAACGACGGACGGGCGGACGGATGTAGCGTGTGTGTAGTAATGTATCCTGCAGCGTGCACATTATGCACATGCGAGTTCGTAAAGCTAGCAATCTGTTAATTGCGCTGCTCAATCTCGAAATTGCACAACCGATGTTGGGGGGCACCGTATTGAGCGATGTTCGCCGACGGGTTGCGCTACGCCATCATATTTGCGCCGCCTGGAAATAAAATTCCCAATAGACTGTGCAAGTCTCGCGCAGATTTGAACTTCCGGGACCATTGTGGTCCCAACCTTATGGAGTTTTACGTTGGGGAGATTTTGTTTCGTCCATTACTTTAGTTTAATATAGTTTATGACCATAAAAATGACATATGTTGTTAAAAATATAATACTAATTAACAACATATGTAAAAGTAAAAATAAAGTCAACATAATAACGAAGAAAAACCGATATTTAAACTTGACCTCAGGTCAGGTTATTTGTAAAAAATTAAGAATTGTGCCCATCTCCGATCACGAAACTTACGCAGACGCTTGTTTTGGTTGCGCGGGGTTGAAAGCCTTTTCATTGGTCGCGTAGGCGTCGGCTTCCTCTTTAAAATGCGTCACGCGTTTATCTAACGCCCTTGCGACCATCGTGCGTCCGCGTATAAACCAGCTTTCCGTAGTTTCACATTTGGGCGTAGATTTACAAAAGGGGTTTCAAAACATTTAAGATCAAACAAACATCCTTGTCCCAGAGTTTTACTTTTGTCTATACATAGACTTTAACCGATATTGTGTATTTGTTTATAAAGCTAAAACTAATTTAAACAAGCTCTATTTGGTATTTTTGTTGTTCAGATTCGGCATTAAGAAAAAAATTTAAGCGAAGATTTGATTCATAAAAAAATTAAGTTATTCAGTTGTCGTGTTTTCTCGCTCCGGCTCGCGCGAGACTTGCACAGTCTATTTGACCCCCGGCGCGGCATAGTTCTTTGCGTGCGTCCATTCACCATTCTGCTGTTGAGGTGTGCGTGGTTGACCTGAAGAAACCGCTGGCCGGCTGACACGACGAGTGTAGCCTGGATGTCTGACGTCAGTATATAAAGATCGTGGGATAAATAGACAGGGGACGAGTCTATTTCGCTGAGACACGAGTATAGCTTGAATGTCTGACGTCAGCATGTAGAGATCGCTAGGATAAATAGACGGGCACCAGTCTAGTCTACCCCGAGTTGCGCTGCGAGGGGGAGCTGAGGGCGGTTGATAAACGTTTTACAAAGGAAACACGGATCGGAATACAATTGTGGTGGGATTTTCAACAGGATTTTGTCATCACACAGGCAGGTTTTTGTTCTCGTTGAAGAAAAAAAACATTATTATTAAAATAGTTTACGAACGATCTTTCTTTTAAAAAATGCCGTTTTTTCTCTTAAATATTTATACGTCGGCTTACAAGCCGCCCGGAGAATAAACCGCAGGAGTTCAAAAAAATGTCAAAATCAACATATAAACCGCGGTTTATAATCCGAAAATTACGGTACACAAATGTCATTTTAACGCAACATTGAAATAAATGTATTGAAATGAAAATGAACTAGAAAACATACAACTTTGTCCTTTCAGCATCAAAAACGTCTAGCAGAGGTAGAGAAAGAACTACAAGCTACAGAAGCCACTGAGAATAAAAACAAACGAAGGAAGCTGGTAAGATATAAAACATTAGAGATTCAGACATACATGCAGGATTTTAGCAAAATAAATCATTGTGTTAAGTATTAATAATTAGTAAAAGTATATCTTGAATTGAGTGTTGAAGGGGTGTAAATACACTGGTCTGTGGCTAATATCCTATTTGAATAATTAGTAAAAGTATATCTTGAATTGAGTGTTGAAGGGGTGTAAATACACTGGTCTGTGGCTAATATCCTATTTGAATAATTAGTAAAAGTATATCTTGAATTGAGTGTTGAAGGGGTGTAAATACACTGGTCTGTGGCTAATATCCTATTTGAATAATTAGTAAAAGTATATCTTGAATTGAGTGTTGAAGGGGTGTAAATACACTGGTCTGTGGCTAATATCCTATTTGAATAATTAGTAAAAGTATATCTTGAATTGAGTGTTGAAGGGGTGTAAATACACTGGTCTGTGGCTAATATCCTATTTGAATAATTAGTAAAAGTATATCTTGAATTGAGTGTTGAAGGGGTGTAAATACACTGGTCTGTGGCTAATATCCTATTTGAATAATTAGTAAAAGTATATCTTGAATTGAGTGTTGAAGGGGTGTAAATACACTGGTCTGTGGCTAATATCCTATTTGAATAATTAGTAAAAGTATATCTTGAATTGAGTGTTGAAGGGGTGTAAATACACTGGTCTGTGGCTAATATCCTATTTGAATAATTAGTAAAAGTATATCTTGAATTGAGTGTTGAAGGGGTGTAAATACACTGGTCTGTGGCTAATATCCTATTTGAATAATTAGTAAAAGTATATCTTGAATTGAGTGTTGAAGGGGTGTAAA